>NC_136523.1:41786182-41856182 GCF_053919585.1 Euprymna scolopes | reverse complement strand
TACTAAATATATAATATATATGTATATATATATTATATATTCAGAGAGAGAGAGAGAGAGAGAGAGAGAGAGAGAGAGAGAGAGGGGGGAGGGGGAATAAATGTGTGTGTTTTTGTGTGTGTGTGTGTGTGTGTGAAAAGTTTCCCCGTAGAGAAGATAAGGAAGACACTATAAAAGGTTTATTCAGCTTTATATGTCATGCAATTCCAATGTGGGGAATATGGCGCCAGCCCGACGCCCACGTGTTTATATATTTAGTGGTATTGTAAGGATTTCCAACAAGAAGGAGGTAATTAATTATTTTTTTCTGAAGATTCTCTATTTCATTGTTCCATTTAAACTGTGTGGGATTGTATAGCAATAGATTGTATAGAAATAAACTAAACAGTTTACACTATTTTTGCGTGTGGGAGATCAGAATCGAAACCAATGTACGTATACACGGTGTCCAAAAAGTCATTAACGGGATTTGAAGTTTTCAACTTGAATAGAGTTTTTAGTTTAGAGTGACTTTTTGGACACCTTGTATATATATATATATATATATATATATATATATATATATATATATACTCGGGTTTTTTTTTTTTTTTTTAAATATTCAAAAGTAATGGACTAATGAATTCAACGAGGTTGTTAGATAGTGCTCAATAAAAAGAGCTGATAATACTTGTTTATTGTTATATAAACATGTGAGCATGTTTATATAACAATAAACAAGTATTATATATATATATATATATATATATATATATATATATACTCTCTATATATTATATATTCTCTTCGTGTAAACAAACTGAGCTTAGGTATTTGGACAATGTTAAAACATTGTTAATTCACTGCCCGCATAGCAGCAGCCGAATAGCGCAACGGTTTGAAGCCCCGACTGTCGTTTGGGCGAACGAGCTTCGATCCTGGCTTGAGGTAGTTTCTTGTCTAGCCGCACTGATGAGCTGTGAAACAGCGACACAATAGTGTATGTGAATAACTATATATATATATATATATATATATATATATATATATATATATATATATATATATATATATATATATAAACTATGGAAGGTAGTAATTGCTGTGGATGCAGTTAGGAGATTCGACGTTCCTATCCCGTTGCGGTTAATCATCTGACGGAGCCCAGTGGAAAAGTTAGCCGAAACGGCATGAAAGAACAACTTGAAATTAGGATAAGTTTTTTTATCTTTGTTACTTTTCGTAATTTTCGGATGATATTATCAAGTTACATGCAATATTTTTTCTTGATTTTACCTAACATATAGGCATATATGTGATATATATATATATATATATATATATATATATATATATATATATATATAAAGATGGGCTCTCCCGTCGATTTCAACGTATGAGCTTTCGCCACAAACAACTAAAATGATCAGACATCCACACATAATATTTGTTTAGAGTGGTGAAGGCTTTGTGTAGAACCAATCACACTTCTTGGTATTACTGCTAACCATTTTCGGTGCGGATGCTGCCACAGGACAGAGTATACAGTAGACTGCAGGTTTTTACATCAGAGTTACCTTCTCCGTGATGCATGTCTTAACGAAGTTAAATGCGCCCCCAGATAACAATCTGGAAATTTCTACGAGTCTGCGTGGTACATAGAACGCCTTGCCTTCCCAAATAGTTACCCATCTGGCACTGTCAAGGCTCAATGTTGCTTAACTTCGATGATCTGGCGGGAACCGGTGTGTATATAAGATATGTGTCTGTTAATTAGAATTTGAGAATATGGCACCGAACCGACCCCTTATATATATATATATATATATATATATATATATATATATATATATATATATATATATATATATATATATATATATATTATTTGTAGTCATGGACATACAGTCCTGTTTCGTTGTATTACAACTCATCAGTGCCGCTAGACTAGCATCTCTCCCAAGCCAAGGATTGAACCTATAACCGTCGTGTTGACAGTCGGCGGTTCTCCCACTCGACCAATAACTCGTAAATAACTCGTCGGAATGTCTATTTAAATAGACACCCGCCACCACTTTTATAGTGCTCAAATCGCCTGTTCGTAAACAAACAACCAACGAGCTTCGCATTTTCAGCCAATTAAGTAGCGGGTGAGATTATTTACGACAGTGCTCTACCCAAAGAGGGGGGGGGGCTTAAATATATTTGTAGTCATCGACATACAGTCCTGTTTCGTTGTATCACAACTCATCAGTGCCGCGAGACTAGCATCTCTCCCAAGCCAAGGACCTATGACCGTCGTGTTGACAGTCGGCGGTTCTCCCACTCATGCCGTACATATACATACACACACATATATATATATATATATACACATACACATATATATACACGCACATACACATTATATATATATAGCACATGCACATTATATATATATATATGTATAATGTGTATGTGCGTGTATATATATATGTACGGCATAATTACGTTGACACACCGGTTCTCGTCAGATCACCGAAGTTAAGCAACGTTGAGCCTGGCTAGTACCAGAGGGGGGACCATTTAGAAATTCTAAGCGCTGTATGTGCTTCCCGCTTATTTCGGCATTGTTTCCAGTCGTCCTGAACATCATCTTGCTACTGGTGTTCAATAATGTCGAATCAGGTGAGGTGTGGTTGGAGCGCAACTCTTGCCACAAAACTTTTACGCGCAGTCACCCTCACAGTGGGTATCCATAGTACCTATTTACTATGCCTCCCCACGGGACAGGGTTAGACACCAGGGTCGTTTTTTAACGTGGAGAAAAGGTACAAAAATAAACATTGTCTCAGTCGTGAAGGATTTCTCCTCCACCGAAAGAGAACAAGAAATAGAAGTGCAGCATCTGAAGAACAGATGGTATTTATTTGCTCCCCCACTGAGCAAATTAGGCACAAGGCCGTTTTTAATGTGAGGTAAAAACCAGCTCCCCTAAAAGTAGGCAAAAAGGGGACACTCTGGTTACCAAAAATAATAATTGTCCCAGTATAGAGGGTTTCCCCTCCATTGACTGGTACAAATTATCTTAAGTGCAGCATCTGCCGGAACAGATACTACACTTTGATCTTGTCCCGAAGGCCAAGAAAAAAAAAGAAAAAAGGGTATGCATAGTATGTCAAGATTGAAAAAAGCTTATATATATATATATATATATATATATATATATATATATATATATATATATATATATATATATACATATACATATGACCCGTTGGGTCAGTATGTTATATCAGCTATGGAATTCATGTATGAGCATGACACTTGTGACGTAAAAAGAATAGCTTTTTCTTTTTGACATAACAGAAACATTTCTTTGAAAGTATATTAAAACGAAAAATCACGGACGGATCACTCAAACATAAAAAAAGTATCCTCCCTATTCGTGTAAAGTTACCTATTTTTCCGAATAATTGCTCGAAAATCGAAAATTAAACATGATTTTCCTACGAATCGAACGCCGACGAAAGTCATCTAGCAGCAAAAACGCACATGAACCTACCGATGAGAAATATAAGAATGAAAAACCCATATTGGAATCCTTCAACCAAGTTATAGAAACGTAAACATCAAAAAAAAAAAAAATTAATAAAACCTGAAGCAAAGAAATAAAACCTAAATAAATAAAATAAAATAAAACTAATATTGAAACAGATTAGTAAATTTGACGACAAATTCACCGTTCTCACACAACTATTTTGTATCTAGAAATGTAAACAAAAACTAAAAAAAAGGAAGGAAGAAAAAGGGACCGATAGAGAGAAGTAGTGGTAGTCTTGCCTTTACTAAAACTGTTCTTAAGTTTGTCAACGGGTTTAAGTTGTTTAGTTGTAAGAAAATAGCGACAGTATATTTGTAATAAAGAATAGCTACAAAGCACCCTCACTCTTCCCACGTTAAATAATAATTTCGAAATCTTAACGTTAATATTTCAGTGCACAGTTCAAAATCTGCAAAAGAAGCGATTTGTGTTTTTTTGTTTACGTTGTTATGGGTTAATGTTTATGCGCACATACGCAAGCGGATATTGTAAACCGGAAAGTGGGTTACATCACTCGTTACAAGGTCATTTGAGTTTTATAATTATAAATAAATATATATATAAATATACATAAACTTTAGAATATACACACATACACACATATATATATATGTGTGTGCGTGCGTGTGTGTGTGTGTGTGTGGATTTGCGCTTAAAATAACATATAACATCAAAGATTCCTTATGTCAATTTTTCACCCTCAGATGTTCTGAGTAATACATATGGTTCTGCGATTTGTGAGCACCTTATAAATCACCGTCCGTGTGCCACTAATTTCTGTGCTGAATTTTGTGCCACGAATTTTTGTGATTCTGAGCAGGTTGCAATCGCCCTTTCATCTAAAAATTATAGAAACTATTTTTATTACGTCCTTGGGACCTCCTCTTTGCAACAAATAAGAAAATCTCTTAGGACTTAATTTGTTTTCTATGTAATTTTCCCCGTTTATTTTATGTTTTTTTTTTTAATATTATTTTTTCTCTCCCCCGCTATATACAAAACATTTTGTTGTAATCGCAATTTCCCTCGATTTAGCTCTGCTGGCCGAAGAACGAACCCCGGTTAGCTTTTCATTTTCATTTTTTGTCTACCATGTCAATTGGTCTCTATTTAGTTTTAAATTAAATTTTGTACCCCCCGGAAAAAAATTTCATATATATATATATATATATATATATATATATATATATATATATATATATATATATATATATATATATATATATATATAGGGAGTTTAAACTGTATTTTTTTTTTGCACTTTATTTTTTCTACTCAAAACTTCTTCTTCTTCTTCTTCTCTCTCTCTCTCTCTCTCTATATATATATATATGTATAATTATATATATATAAAGTTTATTATGATATATATATATATATATATATATATATATATATATATATATATATATGTTTTATTTAAAAATATATATATATGTGTGCGCGCGTGTGTGTGTGTACGGTATAATCACGTTGACACACCGGTTCTCATCAGATCACCGAAGTTAAGCAACGTTGAGCCTGGCTAGTACCAAATGGGTGACCATTTGCGAATTCTAGGCGCTGTATGTGCTTTCTACTTATCTTGGCATTGTTTCCAATTGCCCTGACCCCCCACTAACTACTGATATCCAACAACGTCGATTCGAGAGAGGTGTGGTTGAGATTGAACAACTCTTGCCACAAAAATTTCACGCGCAGGCATCCTCACAGTGGGTATCCGTAGTCTGACAAGACTACGGATACCCACTGTGAATCTTTACCTTGCTTACATATATATGTGTGAATCTTTACCTTGCTTACACACACATATATATATATATATATATATATATATATATATATATATATATATATATATATATATTTAAATATTAATTATTAATTAATAATTACTACTTAAATTAATTACTACTTAAATTAAAATAAATAAAATACGTCCTAAAAATGTGGGCGAAGAAAACATGTAAACCAAGGGCAAATAACTCCTTCCTTATAATATAAACGTCCAGGGAGTGAAGTAATACGAAAGAAATTAATCGCTAATAAAAAAATAAATAAAAATTCAACAATTTTATATATATATATATAAACTAAACTGGATTATTTATCTTCCACCAGACTATCCATTCATGGGTAATCACCTTTTCCTTCAACATATTCCCTCTGCTTCACGTTTTTGTTTTCAAGTAAGATCTTTGACTTATTGTTGTTTCATCAAATACTTTTGCATGCAAAATCCGATCCCGCATTTTGCTAATTCCTACCCTCTGATGAGAAGGAAAGTATTTCTTCGAAACTCCGCGTATTAAGGACCATCCACTTATCAAGTGTTTCCTTTTCAGATTAAATATGTTTTTAACTGTTTTTCCAAGTGTTTTTTAACATGTTTTATTAAATGCTTGCTCGTGCACACACACACACACACACACACACACACACACACACACACACACACACATATATATATATAATGATGTATATATCATGATATATATAATGATATATATATATATAAATATATACATATATATATATACATACGTATGTAAATATGGAAGTACTGTGCACGTACGGATAAAAAAAATATTTATAGATATACGTCCGCTTATGTGTAAAAAGTTTGTTTAATGGTACCAACACACATATATGTTTATATTCAGCGGTACTGTATATATATATATATATATATATATATATATATATATATATATATATATATATATATATATATATTATGCGTGTGTGTATAATAGTTGAATGGACAGCCTACAGACAATTGTACTAATGATGCCAGCGATGATGAAAGCTTACATAAAGTTATTTGTGCGTTTTTAATATGCTTGTGTATTGTGCACGAGAATACAGCGACGTGTTCGCTAATTAGATATTGAAATTAAATTGAATTTTGTTCTGAAATGTGAACATTTACGTTTTGTTGTGCTTCATTTTGTTTCGCGGGCGTTTACGGGGTCGGCTGGTTTCTGCAGCAACCTGAAAGGACGTTGGGTTTCATAGTCGCTTATTTCCCCATGAAATTCTAACACGTTTTCTATTAATCGCCGCCATTCACGCGCGTTTTCTCTTCCGTTTAATCTAAATTAGAATTCAAGCGGCAAAATATATGTTTTCATAGCTTATGTGTATACTAGAAGATATATCCGGCGTTGCCCGGTATAACCGTAACGTAACATTTCTTTAAAAAAAAAAAAAAAGACGGAAAGAAACTGAGATATGTGCATATGAGTGTCCTGTTATTTTTTTTTTCTAAACAGATAATTCTTGTAAGTAAAAAAAAAAAATAAATAAAACCTAGCGACAGTGAGTCAAGTACGATAGCCATTCGACCAGCATGCCGTGGTCTATATAAAACGGTTTCGTACCTCGTGAAACAGTTGACAAACAGTTGACAAACACACACACACACACACACACACACACACACATATATATATATATATATGTATATATATATCTTCTGTTTAATCTTAATTAGAATTCAAGCGGCAAAAGATATGTTTCATAGCTTATGTATATACTAGAAGATATATTTGGCGTTGCCCGGTATTAAATGTAACGTAAAATTTAAAAAAAAAAAAAACGAAGAAAAAAAAAACGGAAAGAAACTGATATATGTTCTTATGAGTGTTCTGTATTTTTTTTCTAAACAGACAATTCTTCTTAGTAAAAACAAAACAAAAATAAAACCTAGCGACAGTGAGTCAAGTACGATAATCATTAGACCAGCATGCCGCGATCTATATAAAACTGTTTCGTACCTCGTGAAACAGTTGACAAACATATATATATATATATATATATATATATATATATATATATATATATATATATATATATATATATATATATATATATTGAGAGAGAGAGAGAGAGAGAGAGAGAGAGAGAGGTAGAGAAAGTGAGAGAGAAGAAAAAGAATGATTAAATTCAAGATATATAACTAGAGATTGGACAACAGCATAATCTTGTCATTGTTTTGGCCCTCGAATGTGTATCCGTTGTTATCTTATATGCAGGGGTAGGGATGGGGGCGTCCAAACTTGCTGGGCGTAAAATATGCGTTTAAATTCATGCAATTTTCGTATTTGTTATTACTAGGGCTATGACAACAGCATATTCTTTTCATTCTCGAGTGTGTATCCGTTGATATCATATATGATTTTATATAGAGTGAAGTGGTTCTCGGTTGATTAACTGTGTCTGACTGTGTTGGATATATACTCGAGAGTCAAAACAATGAAAAGAATATGGTGTTATCATAGCCCTATATATAACCTTGTATGTGTCAGTGAAACGGTCCACGAAGATCTGGTTCCTTCAAAATATATTAGGCTTGGGCAAAAATAATGTTTTTGACGTTCAACTTCAAAAGATCATAATTCCTTTCATAATAAACTTTATTAATCGAAATAAGAACCATTAGAATTGACATATTTTTGCCCACAAGAATCAAGTTTATTTTCCAGTCTTAAATGAACAAAAATAAAACGCAATAATAATTTTCATTTTTAAATTAAACGTATATTTTTTTATGTCTTTTCATGGACAAAAATAAAAAAATAAACAATATATATTTTTATTTGTAAATAAAACGTATATAGTTTCCAGTTTTTTTGTGGACAAAAATAAAAGGCAATATAAATTTTTATTTTTAAATAAAACATATATAGTTTCCATTTTTTTTCATGGACAAAAATCAAACGCAATATTAATTTTTATTTTTTAATAATACGTATATGTTATCCAGTATTTTAATGAAAAAAAACAAACTATTAATTTTTATTAAAAAAAAAAAACGTATATATTATCCAGTTTTTTCATGGAAAAAAATAAACACTATTAATTTTTATTTAAAAAAAAACGTATATATTACCCAATCTTTTCCTGGACGAAAATAAAACGCAATAATAATTTTTATTTTAAAATAAAACGTATATATTATCCAGTCTTTTTATGGACTAAAATAAAAATAAACAATATTAATTTTTATTTTTAAATAAAACGTATATATTATCCAGTTATTTCATACACACAAAAAAAAACAAAACAATATTACATTCAATTTTTAAATTTAGATACAAAATTAAATCTTTTTTAGTGTTATTTATGAATATAATTTTATCTAATAATAATATAATTTATAAAACTCACAATGCCTGTCTGTCCGTCTCTATATTTTCAAACTCTATTTCTTCCGAACATAAAAGATTGGATTTTATATGGACCGTTCTTTTATGGATTCTAGCTGATCGCACCCAAATACGTTTTTTTTTTACTTTTGAAATCACGACTTTATAATGATATATTCGAAACTAAGACATAGAATAGATGCCAGCTCTACTACATATTTAAGTTGAATTGATTTTTTAAAATAAAGTTTAAAAAATAAAGCTGCAGTGTTGTTTTCTTTAGGGCGACAACTTTATCGTTCCATCCTGTAGTTTTAACATTTGATAAACATGAAAAATCTAAAAAATATTTTCGTATTTAGCCCATCATTTTCAGAAATAGTTTCGTATTTTATACTTAACCTCTGTTAAGGTGCAGACATGATAAGCATGAAAAATCTAATTTTTCTCATATTTAGCCAATCATTTCCAGTAATAATTTCGTATTTTATACTTAACCTCTATTAAGGTGCAGGCATGATAAAAATGAAAAATCGAATTTTTCTCAATCACCATCTCGATACAGGTTTGGAACTGGGAGCATACCTTTTCCACAAGTGCTGGTGGGAGCTCGGCGAATACTTAGCGAATGGTGGCGATCAGGCTGGTTTTAGTGTGAGGTCATGTTAGTGATGTTCCCGACATATGACCATACAAAGTAGTCCAGCAGGTTCAGGTCGGAGGGGGGGGGGCAGTGAGAGAAGGGTACAAAATCATAGCACTCCTTCTGAAGCCAAATCTGGGTCTCTTTGAACTTGTGGACCGGCACCAAGTCCGTCTACCACACCCAGGGTCTGCCAGCGGCCACGTGATTTCACCAGGGGATCACCACACTCTTTAGCAAATCAATTTCGTAATCATTTCCAGTAATAATTTCGTATTTTATACTTAACCTCTGTTAAGGTGCAGACATGATAAAAATGAAACATCTAATTTTTCTCATATTTAGCCAATCATTTCCAGTAATAATTTCGTATTTTATACTTAACCTCTGTTAAGGTGCAGACATGATAAAAATGAAAAATCTAATTTTTCTCATATTTAGCCAATCATTTCCAGTAATAATTTCGTATTTTATACTTAAATTCTATTAAGGTGCAGACATGATAAAAATGAAACATCTAATTTTTCTCATATTTAGCCAATCATTTCCAGTAATAATTTCGTATTTTATACTTAACCTCTGTTAAGGTGCAGACATGATAAAAATGAAAAATCAAATTTTTCTCATATTTAGCCAATCATTTCCAGTAATAATTTCGTATTTTATACTTAACCTCTGTTAAGGTGCAGACATGATAAAAATGAAAAATCTAATTTTTCTCATATTTAGCCAATCATTTCCAGTAATAATTTCGTATTTTATACTTAACCTCTGTTAAGGTGCAGACATGATAAAAATGAAACATCTAATTTTTCTCATATTTAGCCAATCATTTCCAGTAATAATTTCGTATTTTATACTTAACCTCTGTTAAGGTGCAGACATGATAAAAATGAAAAATCTAATTTTTCTCATATTTAGCCAATCATTTCCAGTAATAATTTCGTATTTTATACTTAAATTCTATTAAGGTGCAGACATGATAAAAATGAAACATCTAATTTTTCTCATATTTAGCCAATCATTTCCAGTAATAATTTCGTATTTTATACTTAACCTCTGTTAAGGTGCAGACATGATAAAAATGAAAAATCAAATTTTTCTCATATTTAGCCAATCATTTCCAGTAATAATTTCGTATTTTATACTTAACCTCTGTTAAGGTGCAGACATGATAAAAATGAAAAATCTAATTTTTCTCATATTTAGCCAATCATTTCCAGTAATAATTTCGTATTTTATACTTAACCTCTGTTAAGGTGCAGACATGATAAAAATGAAAAATCTAATTTTTCTCATATTTAGCCAATCATTTCCAGTAATAATTTCGTATTTTATACTTAAATTCTATTAAGGTGCAGGCATGATAAAAATGAAAAATCAAATTTTTCTCATATTTAGCCAATCATTTCCAGTAATAGTTTCGAACTTTATACTTAACATCTGTTAACATGCGGGTATGATAAAAATCTAAATATTTAACAGTTGTGAAGAAACCTAAAACGTTCGATGTTTAGAACCAATGTCACCGACAACCGCAGATCAATAGCGCGAAAGAAAGAAAATGGAATCGATGAATAAATACTGCTCAAGACAAACTTATCGATTTTTTTAGAGATAATATATCATATTACAAATAAATGCGGAAAGAATGAAAAAGAATATAAATATTGGAAATACTTTAAAAAGTGGAAATAAAAATAAATCAAACGAAGTATCCGATTATATTTGTTTATATAAAGAATTATTTAAAAATAAAGAGAAGTCAATTCTTTAACTGGTAATACAAATCTATGTATCAACCAATTTATCTATCTATCTATCTACTATCTATCGATCGATCTCTTTATATATATATATATATATATATATATATATATATATATCTATATTTTTATAAAGTAATAAGGTTCGTGTGTTTCTGTCTGTGTGTACAGCTCTCCATCATCAACGAAATATAAAGGAGGTAAGAGGGTAGATCTCTCCTGGTAGAGAAACATTAGAACCCATTTTAGGATGTTTCTGTTATAGGAGACATAAGAATCTTTGCCTAATTTCATTATATACTATTCTACAAACCACCTCCATATCGAATGACTTATGCTCATTTGCATATCACATTATATTAAATCTCTTTAACTAATTACCTCGACCTTATTACATATTGGAAATATTCTAATCATTTCAACTGTACTATTTACAAAATCTATTTAACATTTAATTATTTAATATATTTTCATTTAATTTTATATTCGATTTATTTCACTTTACGTATATTATCTGAAAGGTTTACTGTTTGTGCAATCGGAGATTTACGTCATTACATGTTGTCTGTAATAGATATTTTTCTTTTTATTGGATTTTTTTTCCACTTATTTTTATTATTAAATTTACCTTTTTAAAAAAAATTACAATATGAAAATGTTTATAATTTTAACTTCTGGTGCTTACGCATTAACACTTTTTTTTAACCTATTTTCAAAAATAAACAATAATTTTTATTTATTTTAAGCATAACTTTATTAATACATTTTTTTTTATCTAAACTTGAAATTTCACAATATTTATTTAAATTCCCACCCCCCTCCTCACACTACGAATGCCTTTCGAAATAATAACGTATTCTTTCCGCACGCTACCAAACCTACAGACATATCTACGTTTGCTCTATCAACTGCTGGATTTTAAGTTAATACAACATTAAAAAATTGAAATTAATATTAAAAAAGGTTTGTGAACAATATTTCTTTCAAAATTATTTTTTATATCACTGTTCTGTTTATATTCCTATAAATTTATATTGTGAAAATTTACCACTTACCAATAATATAGACGAATTTAGGAAAACTCATCCCGGGAAAACTCGTCTCCGGAAAACTCGTCTCGGGAAAACTCGTCCCCTTTCGCTAGGTAGGAAAACTGGTCCCTTATTGAATAAATATCGATTGAAAACACATTTTATGATCGTTCTTGAAGGAGATATTGCTTTTTAAAATAGACTATAGCCCCCCCCCATAATATTTAAAAAAAAATATTTTTATTTGTTTAATGTTTTTTTGGTACTCCTGCAGTATTTTACCCACCGATTTCACGATCTTAGCCGAGCGTTGATCGACATCCGTCGGAAAACGCCGGAACATAGCGAGCGGTACGATACTCTATCAGCCAATCAGGGCGCTTCAAACGAACGCGCAGCAGACGAATAATTTTCATTGAAATTACACACATAGCGTTTCATTTCAGTTATTTTATTGTTCAAAGTAAAAATACACAGCCTTTCATTTCAGCTATTTAATTTAGCGATAAAAAAAAAACAAAAAAAAACGGGAGCTGTTGGAAACATATTTATGCGAATTTATGTGGAGACGAAAATTTGGACACAACCCTTCTTTTGTCTCCATAATAAATCAAATCGCGGAAGGCTACCCGGTTTGGGAAGGAGCTTCTTTCCACATCCTCTGAAAACCCTTTGCTCCCTACTTTGCCTCTCTACAGTCAGTAGAAAATCTTCCAGTCGGAACTAAAGATAAACAGTAATTGTTGTCCCCCCCTACAAACATTACTGAAAAAAAAAAAAAAAAAAAAACATTGTTGTTACTGTTTAATAACGTTTTGTTAAAAACACAAAAAAAAACATTGAAGTGTTTATTACTGTTGCTTACCCCCCCCCCCAAAAAAAAGCTATCGGAAAACAAAATGAACCAAAAAAAAAAAAAAAATATTCAACAAAATAAATTTATTTTACTTTAAAAAAACTTACGGTAAGTGTTTGTGATTTATTTTATCCTAATTTTTTGTATTAATTTTATCCATTTTGTTGTGTGTGTGTGTAATATCTTTTCCTTGTAATGTTGTTGCTATTATTCACATACTTTTAGCGTTCTTCTTGCACCGTAGCTCCGAATTCTCGGCTTTCGTCGGCGTTAACGCCGAAAGCGTTCGTCAACGCTCGGCTAAGATCGTGAAATCGGTGGGTAAAATACTGCAGGAGTACCGTTTTTTTTTTTTTTTTTTTAAATAAAATCGATTGCCCGTTTTCTACCTAACTGGCTAAGTTCTTAGTGGTTTCACTTATTTTAAAGCGTTTATTATGTTCATACAAAGTTAATTACAATTTTTTTGTTTCTTATTTTAACGATGTTTTTTGGAGTCATAAAAACAATAATAAAAAACAAAACCAAAAATTTTAAAACTGGGAGCGTTACTTTTTTGTTTTGGTTTTTTAATTATGATAGTTTTTTGTTGTTATGTTTTTGTTTTCTCTCATATCAAATGCACTCATACGTTATTTAAAATTATATTTTTATCCATTATCAACATTTATTGTCGTCCTGTCAAATTTTGCAAAAATTAACTAATAAATTAAAAGCGAAATATTTTTTTGGCGCGATAGATGCCATGTGCTTACAATCTCTCGTTAACTAATTTTTAATTTTTTAAATTTTTACTTCAAAATTCTAAAATCAATCATTCAGAGAAAAAGTAATCACTAGATAAATTTATTAATCAATTTTATTGAAAACTCCGCTATCGTTTATCAAGAATCTTTTTAATTTCATTTTTTGTTGGTTGTTTTTCGGAGGGAGATATAGTTTTAACCCTCTCTAAATTATATTTTAAAAAATATTAAAATTTAAATTTGGGTTTGTATTACTGTACACATAGATTCGAAAAAGTAGTTAAAAAAACAAATATATAACAAATAAATGTTATCAAAGGCAAGATAAGTTGGGTTACCCGATAAGTTACTTTTCTACCAAACTGGATATAATTCTCGTGTTTTTATTCAATTTAACATGTTTATTCAGCTCGAAAAACATGCAGTGTTTACCGATGTATTGGAAAATTCAAAATGGCGGCCGACTCTCTCTTAAACACGGTAAGTTCGGGAAAAGGTGTTATAAATAATAAACTAGACAAAATACTGTTAGAAATTTGCTCAATATATGTTACCGTGACATAACTTGACATATATTCGGTGGTTTGTTAATAGTATTTTGTCTGGTTTATTATTTATAACACCTTTTCCCGAACTTACCGTGTTAAATAGAGAGAGTCGGCCGCCATTTTGAATTTTCCAATACATCGGTAAACACTGTATGCTTTTTGATCTGAATAAACATGTTAAATTAAATAAAAACACGAAAATTATATCCAGTTTGGTAGAAAAGTAATTTATCTTGCTTTTGATAACATTTATTTGTTATATATTTGTTTTTTTGACAACTTTTTCGAATCTATGTGTACAGTAATACAAACCCGAACGAGAAATAATGTACGGTAAATCACATCTTAGGGGTCTTGATAATCGCTAAAAAATAGAAAATTAAAGAAATTACTGAGGGAGATTTAGTTTTAAATAGAAAATAATAAATTTTAATATTTTTTTAAATATAATTTAGAGAGAGGAAGAGAGAGTGGGGGGGTTAAAACTATATCTCCCTCCGAAAAACAACCAACAAAAATGAAATTAAAAAGATTCTTGATAAACGATAGCGGAGTTTTCAATAAAATTGATTAATAAATTTATCTAGTGATTACTTTTTCTCTGAATGATTGATTTTAGAATTTTGAAGTAAAAATTTAAAAAATTAAAAATTAGTTAACGAGAGATTGTAAGCACATGGCATCTATCGCGCCAAAAAAATATTTCGCTTTTAATTTATTAGTTAATTTTTGCAAAATTTGACAGGACGACAATAAATGTTGATAATGGATAAAAATATAATTTTAAATAACGCATGAGTGCATTTGGTATGAGAGAAAACAAAAACATAACAACAAAAAACTATCATAATTAAAAACAAAAACAAAAAAGTAACGAAAAATCGAATCGCTCCCTGTTTTTTAATTTTTTGGTTTTGTTTTTAATTATTGTTTTTATGACTCGAAAAAACATCGTTAAAATAAGAACAAAAAAAATTTGTAATCAACTTTGTATGAACATAATAAACGCTTTAATAAAAGTTAAACCACTAAGAACTTAGCCAGTTAGGTAGAAAACGGACACTTAGAAAATCGATTTTATTAAAAAAAAAAAAAAAAGAAAACATTAAACAAGTAAAAATATTTTTAAAAAATATTGGGGGGGGGGGGCTATAGTCTATTTTAAAAAAATAATATCTCCTTCAAGAATGATCATAAAATGTGTTTTCAATCGGTATTTATTCAATAAGGGACCAGTTTTCCTACCTAGCGAAAGGGGACCAGTTTTCCGGAGACGAGTTTTCCGGAAACGAGTTTTCCCGAGACGAGTTTTCCGGCCACCAATATAGACAGTTCAGTTCCTTCGGTATTTGTGGTACCGTTCTGAAATATTAACGTTACTATTTTGAAAGCCATGAAGGCAAAGATGTTTTGTAACTTATTTTGTGCTTCCAACTAACAATTAAAAAAAAAAATTATATCGTGAAACTTCAATTTTAGCTAAAAAAAATAATGTTTAAAATAAATAAAAATTGTTAACTCTTGAAAATAGTTTAAAATTTCAAATAGTTTTCATATTTTTTATTTAGATGATCTGCTTATTTACAAAATATCGTGAAACCTTAATTTAACCTAAAAAAATATTTAAAACATCATATTACAAGAATTACGCCCCCCCCAATATTTTTTTTACAAGGTTTCGGAATAATCGCCGACAATGAATCTGATATTCAAACACTTCGCAACTGAATACTTTCGTAGATATTATTATTTTTCCAGTACAAAAGTTGGATAAAATTTTACTTTAATGCCCATATTACAGCTTGGTTCTTACAGTGCATAATTATCAATTTCTTCTACTGCTAAAACAATTTTTTGGTGAGGAAAGCTTTATGTTTTGGGATTGTATTGAAAATGTAATGGAAATTTCAATTTCGTTCCGTTTTAATCTTTTATATTTTACTTGCCAATATAATTGAAAGAATACAATTCAACTATCGTAATTTTATATAAATAAACAAAAACAAATATTTTAAAATAAAACTTTATTAAAAAAGAAATAATTTTATTTTTAAATGAAAAAAATCAATTTAGTAAAATAATTGTATAAAACATCCCAACCTCCCCATGTTAAGTATGGCTTTCTAAATAAACACCTCCAGCCTTGTCAGCAAACCTGTAAACCTATAAAAGTTAACATTTCGAATGTGAACAGTGATTTTTCGATTTTGTTAGCGCTTGCCGCAATTAAAGACAATTAAAACGGAACTAACTTTATTTCCATTCTATTTTTTAAACAACCCCCAAAACATAACGCTCTCTTCCAGTTATAGCCAATTTTTTTTTAATTAAATAAAACAGTTCAAAATAAACAGATAAGCGCATTTTCTTTTACATTTTTCTTACAACCAACGTTGTCATTTAACCAACTGCAGGATACCGTTACTTTTGTGGGGTTGTTTTGAAAATGGCACGGAGATTATAATTTCGTTCCAATTTAATCTTTCTGGTCGAGCCTATTTCGAAAGCCTGTCTTATAGATTTGAACTACAAATAATTTATTACATTTTGATTATTACTATCTTAAGACTTAAAGCTTATATTTATTTCATTTTTCTATTTATATATTGAATTAGTTATTTCCAGTCTTATTTAAACGTAGTGCTTTCTTTAAACCGGATGAACCTTTTATAAAAATATGAGTTTAACGTAAAGAACACGAACAAGGTTTTATTCAACTGAATTTCTTCCAGTTTACTAACAAAATATATAAATTTAAAAGAGATATAAATAATAAAATAAAAAGGTTATGTAATTTAAAAGAAATACACGTACTCACAAAAGCAGAATTTTTTTTACACATTTTTTTCTTTAAAACCATAACAATGAGACTAACAATTACCTAGATCTTAGTAATTATTTGTTTTAATAGAACTGTTTTAATTGTACTGTTTACATATATTAGTTAACCTAAGTTGGTATTACATTTATTTTACATTTACTTTTTTTTTTTTAATTATTACTTTTAGACTGTGACGTTTACACCCGGAAGTAATGAGTCACAAGTAGGTCGCTTTTATTCATTTTTGCTACAATATAATTGTTTATAATTGTACTATTCAGAAATATTATTTATAGTTCGTCCATTTCAGTTAGTATACATTTCCTTTACGCTTAATTAATTTACAATCATTAATATCGTTAAACAATTCCGTTTAAAACCGAAATTATGCCACCCAAACGAAGTAGAAACGAAAGTGAGGAAGAAAGAATGGAAAGATTGGAAGCTAATAGACTAAGAGTTGCTGCAATTCGCTCCAATGAAAACAATTCAGATAGAGAAAGACGTCTAGAACTTAACAGGATACGTCAAAGAGAAAGGAGAGCAAGACTGTCAGATTTGGAAAGAGAAACCCAACGTGAAGCTGACAGAACTAGACATGCTGTAAGGCGGTTAAATTCATCACAAGATGAAATTCAAGAAAGGCAAAGATATGCACTGGAAAGAGAAGCAATATTACGATCGAATGAATTATATGAGGTAAGTAGACGTACACAAGGTCAGTTGAGAGTGGCTCAACGACATCAGAATGAATCGGAAACCCAACGAAGCTTTCGCCTATACCAAGGGCAACAACGAGAGGCTGCATGGAGAGAGAGTATGACTTTGCCCCAGCAATTGACAGAAAACGAGGCAGCTAGACAACGAATGACTGCTTTGAGACACCATGAAATAGAACACTGCAATAGAAAAGGATTGCTCTACAACAAAAATGACTCTCTCACTACAGCTGATATAGGAAAAATGGACAAAGTATGTCAACATTGCTCAGCTGTAAAATTTAAAGGAGAAACCCCTGGTTGTTGTTGTTCTTCTGGCAAAGTTGTGCTTGATAGCTTTCCACCACTGCCTCAGTTGCTTCAAGATTTGCTCTCCGGCAATGGTCCCATCTCTAAAGATTTTCTGCAAAATCTACGCAGTTATAACAATTGTTTTGCAATGACATCATTTGGTCACAAAATTGCGGCAGTACATGGATGGAATCCTTCTTTTAGAATTCGAGGCCAGGTTTGCCACCAGATTGGGAGTCTTTTACCACCTGAAGATGAAACAGCAAAGTTTATTCAAGTCTACTTCTTGGATAGTCTGGAAGAGGAACTACATAATCGGGGACGTGACAGTAGACTCAATAGAGACATTCTCCGAAGTCTGACTGAATTTTTACATGAGAACAACAGCTTCATTTGTCAGCTGAAAACAACAAAGGAGAGGATTGAAGAAGAACACTTGGTAGAACATAAAGTTGTCATAAGGGAAGACCGAAGGCCGCAAGAAGAGCATCCACGGCGATTCAATGCTCCAACAACAACGTATGAGATTGGAATATTAATGGAGAATGAACCAACAGCTAACCGGGATATTGTCTTGCGTTTTAGAAATGATACATTAAAACGGATCTCCGAACTACATCCCCTCTACGATACTTTAATGTACCCATTAATGTACCCCTTTGGTTCTCCATCTTACAACATCTACATGAAGGCATCCAATGGGCGAAAAGTTACCCAACAGCAATTTTATTCGTACCATTTAATGACTCGGACTGGAAACTATTTTCTCTGGTACCGAAGGCTATTTCAACAATGGCTGGTGGATGTGTACTGCAAGATTGAAACAGAACGTTTACAGTTCCTGAGGCGTGAGCAACAGACCCTGAGAGCTGACAATTATAGCAACTTGAGAGATTCAATTCTTAGGGAGGATGGGAATCCAGAACAGTTTGGTCAACGAGTTGTACTTCCGGCAACTTATACAGGAGGCCCTCGATACATGTTTGAGCGTCAAAGTGATGCCATGGCATATGTTCGGCGAATGGGCCGAGCCGACCTCTTCATCACGTTCACAACAAATCCAAAGTGGACAGAAATTACAGAAAATTGTCTTCAAGGGCAAGACCCTCAGGATCGTCCAGATATTGTTGCCAGGGTTTTCAGGCAGAAGCTAAAAAAGTTACTTGAATTTATTAAAAAGGGAGGATTTGGCAGGTTGAGGGCTTTCCTGTACAGTATTGAATATCAAAAAAGAGGATTGCCGCATGCACACATCCTCACCTGGCAGGCCCCAGAGGACAAACTTCTACCAGAAAAAATGGATCTCTGCATATCTGCAGAGATCCCTGACAAAGAGGAAGATCCTGATCTTCATGCTAAAGTGATGGCACATATGGTGCATGGACCTTGTGGACCATTTAATCCAAATTGTCCATGTATGATTGACAACAAATGTTCCAAAAAATACCCAAAAGAATTTCTTCAGTGTACCGAGCAAGGCCAAGACTCTTACCCCAAGTACAGGCGAAGAAAACCAGAAGATGGAGGCCAGACTGGTACAATAAGGATGAAGAGAAATGGTCGGTATGTTAATCAAGAAATAACAAACCAGTGGATTGTTCCGTACAACAAGGTCCTCCTTCAGCAGTTCAACGCTCACATTAACGTAGAAATTTGCAGCTCGATCCAAAGCATCAAATATGTCCTCAAATACGTGAATAAAGGATGTGATCAAGCAGTGTTTGAACTACAAAGAACTGATGGAGCAGCTAACCAACAAGGCCAAGTACAAAGTCACATTGTGGATGAGATCCAGCAGTTCCAGAATGCAAGGTATGTCGGCAGTTCAGAGGCGGCCTGGAGGATATTGGAACATCCCATCCATGAACATTTCCCCCCAATTGTACAACTTTCTGTTCATCTTGAAAATGGGCAGCGTGTCATGTTCTCAGCTGATACTGCTCTGGAACGAGCCCAAGGTCCACCGCCTGCCACAACTTTGACAGCATTTTTTCAACTCTGCCATGAGGATGACTTTGCAAGGGGTCTCAAATACGTAGAAGTCCCTGAGTTTTACACTTGGAACAAATCGACAAAGAAATGGATGAGAAGAATGCGTGGGGTACAAGTTGAAGGTACTGAAAATGTATGGAAGGCACCATGCATTGGGAGAATCTACACGATTAGTCCAAAAGCAGGGGAGTGTTATTTCTTACGCCTGTTGCTCAATGAGGTTGCTGGTCCAACTTCATTTCAAGATTTGCGAGCATACAATGGTCAGGTGTTTGAAACATACAGAGCAGCGTGCCTTGCTCGAGGCCTTCTAGAAAATGACCATCACTTGCATCAAGCAGTAGGAGAGGCAAGTGCCACTCAATCACCTTCAAATTTGCGAAGCCTATTTGTGATAATTTTAACAGCCTGTGAGCCAAGCAATCCTCTTGAGATCTGGATGGCTTTTCGTGATGTAATATCTGAAGACATTCTTCACAGATACAGGCAAGAAGTTAACAATCCAGAAGCAGATTTTAATGAGGACATCTACAATAAAACTCTTTGTCTAATTGAAGAAAAAGTTCTCCTTATGTGCGGTCAACCATTGGCAAGCTATGGATTACCTGCACCAACGCAAGGGAGAGATGAAAGACTCGCGAGAGAGTATCAACGTGAAGTTACTTATAATCTTGAAGAACTTTCCCTACAAGCAAAAAATATGCAAGAAAAACTGACCGATTCTCAAAGAGAAGTTTACAATTCATTCATGGCAATGTTGGAAGCACAAGGTGAAATGAACAAAAACATGATGTTTCTTGATGCTCCAGGTGGTACGGGCAAGACTTTTGTAATCAATTTGATCCTTGCAAAGATTAGATCCATGAGAAAGATTGTGCTTGCAACAGCATCCAGTGGCATTGCTGCTACTCTACTACAAGGTGGCCGCACTCTTCACAGCACTTTTAAAGTACCCTTGGATACTCATCGAATGGATCAGGCAGTTTGCAAAATTACTGGTAACTCAGCCATGGCAAATGTAATTAGAGACACCTCTGCAATCATTGTAGACGAAGCCCCAATGACGCACAAGAGTGCTTATGAAGCAATTGACCGAACACTGCAAGACATCACAGGAAACAAGAATCCCATGGGTGGCATTCCAACCTTATTTTGCGGTGATTTCCGTCAAATCCTCCCAGTGGTTAAAAATGGCACAAGGGCTAACATTGTCAATGCAAGTTTGAAACAATCCTATCTCTGGAGGCACGTTATAGTGAAGAGACTGACTACTAATATGAGAGCCTATATCTCTGATAACACAGCTGCAGCAGACTTCTCAAAATTGCTTCTCCAAATCGGTAATGGTTAGTTTCCTATCACTTCTTCACCTGACACAATTAAGATTCCAACTGCGCTTGGTAAATGTGTCGGTAATCAGAAGCAACTGAAAGACAAAGTGTACCCAGACCTGCAAAACAATGGAAAATCACCGGATTGGCTTGCTGAGAGGGCTATTATTTCGCCATTAAACAGCAATGTGAATCATTTGAACAATTCAATAATGGATGAATTTCCAGGAGACACAAAGCAATACAAGTCAGTTGATTCGGCTACTAATGAATATGAAGCTGTTCACTACCCTGTGGAGTTTTTAAACTCTTTGGAGATATCTGGAATGCCTCCACACATTTTAAATCTCAAAATTGGATCGCCAATCATTATTCTTCGATCCTTGGAACCGCCAAAAACAACAAACGGAACCAGATGTGTTATCACCAGATTGCACACCAATGTACTTGAGGCCACCATTTCCTGTGGTCCCTACAAAGGCGAAACCGTTCTACTGCCAAGGATCCCCTTAGTTCCATCGGACTCAGAACTTCCATTTAAATTCCGGAGACTCCAATTTCCTGTGAAGGTGTGTTTTGCAATGAGCATAAACAAAAGTCAAGGTCAGACATTTAACACCATTGGCGTAGACTTGACATCAGACTGCTTCAGTCACGGTATGTTCTACGTCTCCATCAGCCGGACAGGAAGTTCAGAAAAACTCTACATTCTGGCTCCAAATCAAAGCAGCAGAAATGTAGTTTACCCTGAGGCTCTTCAGTGAAAAGTTCGAGAAATGGATATGAGGAAAAACTGACATGATCTGATTGTGGTAAGTTTTTAGTATTGAATGTGCAAGATAAAATTTAAGCAAGAGTTGAAAATTACTTCCATGAAAAATTTACTATGTAACATCAAGTAACCTTCCTTTTTGATGAAAATGTTTTGTGAAGTTCCTGATTGAATTTCAGTCACTACAAGAGGTAGTTAAAATGTTAATCACCTTATGCAATCGTTCCTCTTACAACATCAACTTACTGGAAAGGTGCCCACAGATTTTGGTACCCGAGTGCGCAACAAAGCTCCGTGCGAAGCACGGGTATCTTTGCTAGTATATATATATATATATATATATATATATATATATATATATATATATATATATATATATGTCACCTTGTATTTGTGTCTATGCGTGAGTTTCATCCTCATAGGCTCCGGAACGGCCGAGCCTATCTTTTGAAAATTTCATACAAAGCTAGTTTATATGTCCGGCAGTGTTCTTAGATATGTTTTGTACAGAAATTCACCCGATAAGTTTAAAAATTCGAAAAAATCCCATCTTAAAAAAAAGTTTTCTCTCTTTCAAGTCCAATGTAAACAAGTTCTTGATGAACCGTACCCTTATATAATCCAACTTACAAAGATCCAAATACCTATGTTAAAAACGCTATAATTACATTGACTAATAAATACCCATTAATCCTTATTCTCGAGTGGCCTTCGGGGTTTGATAAGTGGTAATTCCTTTGTAAAAAAAAAAAGGTAAAATTGAAGAATTTTCACAGGGGAATATTTTACGTTACACCGACCAAAGGAGATAATAAAATTTCAGTAAATCATTTCCCCTTACAACAATAAATTTATTGCAATCAGGAGATATAGCTTGGTGGTACAGCATTCAACTACAGATCGAATAATCACCAGTTCAAAACCGGGTGTAATTACCATTTATTTTAATTTTTTTTTCTTATTAATGAGTTCAATTTACGATATAAGAAAAGTAACCATTTAAAATCGCCTAAAATCATTTTTTCGTTTGCATGTTTTAAAATTAAACATTGATCAGTAGTAACTTTTCCGGGGCATTCAGCGTCAAGCCCAAATATCAGCTGACGTGATATTGTAAACAAACACAGACGGAATTTCATGAGCGAGATTATCATTTTTATTGTTTCCTTTTAAAATTTTTTGCGAATTAGTCCACCTGGTAAATTATCCTTCATAATATATAATAATAAATAGAGCATCGATCGATATATAATAGAGTATCGATTCTATAATAATATCGAGTATCGATTCTATAATAATACATACGCAATCTGCATAAATTATAATATCATGTTTAAGCGTATTGCATGACAGGGAAACTGGGCTGCCAACTCGTATATTTCTAAAGTTCATGAAATGTGGATATTACTAATTTCAAATTAAAAACAAAGAACTGGTTTTCTCACAGTAGTCTGAAGTAGGCGTCGTTTTATCAGTCAAATAAACCCAAAAAGTATTTAAATTATAAACAAGGTTCTTGTTCTGCGTCAGAAACTGACCAAACAATGAATAAGAAGGTAAAGGCACTGATCTATAACACGAAACCGATGCTACTAAAAGGGGGAGATAACCACGAACAGTTCAATCCAGCTAAATCTACACAATAACATAAAAAGGGGAAAAACTCATACAAACGCTTAAAACCATTCGAATGGAGGAATTCATAGATTTTACAATCACGTTAAATAAACAAAATACATATTAACTATTAATTGTGGTCCATGAACAGTTGACAATGCTCACTGATTGAATCGGAAACGTTCCTAATCAGTTCAATTAGTATGTTGACACATCTTCTTTCAATAGTTGCTTTCAATTCATTTATTTTGGCTCGTTTTGTGGTGTGGACCTTTTATTTAACCACTCCCCCTAAGAGAAAAATCCATTGAGGGTCAAATCCGATGAGCGTGGACAGTACCCGTTAGTTCCTCCTCGTCCTAACATCATAATGATAGTGGGAAAGTGTTCCATCCTTCTAGAAGTGCCATTCTTTATTCCTAAACATCTCTTGGGAACGTGCTTTAGCGTATTCATGTAGCAAGTTGAGATAATTTAAAAAGTGTATACATTTTATTGGGACACCATATATATATATATATATATATATATATATATATATATATAATTTAAAGGAGATTAGAACAATAGTCTAAAGAGCTGAGTGTATTTTAATGTTTTAATGTAACAGTGAAATTACTAGTTTAATTAAAATACAGGAAATAGAAAGTGCTCGTTGTAATTTAGATATATAATAAGCTCGTTGTAGAAATTACTTAAATTATAAATCACATTACTTAATATATATATACATATATATATGTGTATATATAGTCTAAATACATATATATTAATATATATATATATCAATATATATATATATATTAATATATATATATATATATATATATATATATATATGTGTATATATAGTCTAAAGAAGCTTTGAATAAAAAAAAATGCAAAAATAAAATAAAGAATACAGTTTAAATTCCCGGAAGTAAAAAAATAGTTTAATTTTAACCTATCGCAGACTTAGCACCTCCATAATTCGACTTCAAAAAAATATATACATACAAGGAGGGCTAATAATATTATTGTTTTCTACCATGTGTACTGCTTCTTAAAGTTTTCTGATCCGCCATCCTTCTTTTTTATGCAGTATTTTTACATCATCCCATATTGATTTATTGGTCAGCACAGTTTCCATGTCATCTTCTATCCCTCCTTCTAAAATCGTACATATCAGGTGCAAGTTGTTCTGAATCGATCACATCATGGCATAGTTCTGCTCTGGTTTGATCAAGTCACCGATAACAACCTGCAGCCGATATGATAGTTGGGGACCAGGATAAAAATCACTAGCTGGGTGTGAAGACTCTGGAATACATGAAAAGCTGTTTATCCTACAGAGGATTGTGTTTCTAAACAAACAAGTGACTGTAATTAATTTTTGGCCTGATTTCTTATAGGCAAAAATATCTGTGACGTTTATTACCTCTTTATATTTTCTTTTACGTCCAAAAACCAAAAATAAATGTTTGTTATTTCGTTTCGTTGCAAATAATTGAGTTTTTTCTTTGTTGTTTGAAAAAAAGTCCTTGCTATTTTTAGCACTTGTTGTCGTGACGTATTTCGATAAGTGTCAGATTTCTGCTGACGGTGTATTTGTGTTTGACTGGTTTTGGGATTCCTCCGCGTGCGACAGCTTTTTAAGATTACTTTAACTGGAAAATACAGCAATTGATATAACTTAAAAATGCGACTAAAAAAAAACAAAAAAAACAAGTCGATATACATAAAAAAAAACTTAAAATAAAATAAAAATGTAAATATAACAGTAATAATTTACAAAAATACGAAAATAATTGACATCCCATCATCTCATCGCCGTCGTCTTTCATCATCGATTCTACACGTTATATTTCACTGTTTACGTTTCCTTTTAAAAATAGTAACCTCAAACTATATATATATATATAGTCTAAAGAAGATTTGAATAAAAAAATGCAAAAATAAAAATAAAGAATGCAGTTTTAATTCCCGGAAGGAAAAAAAAATTAATTTTAACCTATCGTAGACTTAGCACCTACATAATCCGACTTCAAAAATGTTTATAATGACAAAGCAGAATTCATTTATATAAGGAAGAAGAAAAAAAAGCCTTTACTAAAACTGTTAAATAGAAATACTTCGCATTTGCATAAGCCGATTTCGCAAAAGTCTTCAATTATAAAACAGAATTTAACTACATGAGGATGAAAAGAGAAAACCTTAACTAAAATTTTGTAATTAGAATACGGTGATCATCAGATCAATTTATATATATATATATATATATACATATATATATATATATATATATATATATATATATATATATATATATATATATATATAGATCTTTATAATCGAAACTGAAACCAAAACTTATGAAGGATTTTCGGTAAAATTATTTATAGAAAAAATAGATGACTTGCGTGCCATCAGCTATAATCGAAACTGAAACCAAAACTTATGAAGAATTTTCGGTAAAATTATTTATAGAAAAAATAGATGACTTGCGTGCCATCAGCTATAATCGAAACCGAAACCAAAACTTATAAAAAATTCTTGGTAAAATTATTTATTACGAGAAATAGAAGGTCATAACAATTAAACGATAATCACTCGGAAGAAAAAACTATGTAAGCGTGAAACTGTAAAGAACGTATACGCTATCGTATTAATACATAAATAAATGTCCATCAACATCTGCTATTCATTAAGTTTTACAAACGTTGACGTGCGTTCGTCTTTAAGAACGGTTATTTGGAAGAGAAAAATTATCCGTTTTAGTTGTAGAGTTCCAATAGTTATTTTGAGCATTTACATAAACTAAATCAACTTTCTTGTTTTTTTTTTTTATATTTATTTATATTGATTGTATATTTGTATTTTTAGGCGTGTGTCAGTCTTTTATCGAGGCCGCGAATTCAAGTCTGAAGGTATTAACAAAAATAGAAAATAGATCTCTGTTGTCAGAGGCTTTTTATGTGCAACAATGCTAACTCGCTGCGCCCCCTCCTCTTCCGTCGGATAGAAAAAGAGGAAACACGTTGTTACCGATTTGTAACAGGGCTTAAGCGATTCGATTCTTGCCCAATTGTTAGCGATTAATCTCTTGTAAACTAAAAGATAATTTAAGATATATCTCAGCTTTCTTTTTTATTTTTATACGATTTGCAACGAATAAGAAAATAAAATCCTCGTTTCAAAAATAAATTCCTATCGATTTGTTTTTATCTTAAAAAAAAATGAAATATATACGTTTATAACTATTTTCTGGAAAACGAATTTTTTTTCTCACTTTCTAATTTGAGATGTTACTCTGTCAAGGTTTGAATTATACGTTTTTTTTATATTATATAGTTTTAGTCTGCTTGCTTGTCTGTATGTTCAACCTTATCTCGGAAACTACTTGACCGATCTAAATGAAATTTTATACGGACCTTTGTTATGAAGAGGTACAGCGAAATAAATAGTATGGTATACATGCAATACGCTGTTTTGGATTAATAGGAATTAGTTATAACAATGCAACATTTAATCTAAAAGTTTTTTGGAAACTACTGGGCCGATCTGGCTGAAATTTTGTATGAACCTTTGTTATTATAAGGTACAGCGAAATAAGTATTGTGGTATCCGTGTAATGCGCTGTTTTGGATTCATAGGAATTAGTCACAACAATCCAACATTTAATCTAAAAGTTTTTTGGAAACTACTGGGCCGATCTGGCTGAAATTTTGTGTGGACATTTGTTATGAAGAGGTATAGCTAAATAACTATTATGGTATCCGTGCGATGCACAGTTTTGGATTAATAGCAATGCGATCTAAAAGTTTTTCGGAAACTACTGGAAATCTGGCTGAAATTTTGTATGCACCTTATAATAAAGTACAACGAATTAAGTATTATGGTATTCGTGCGATGCGCGGTTAGGGATTAATAGGGATTAGTCACCACAATGCAACATTTACTCTAAAAGTTTTTGGGAAACTACTGAGTTGATCTGGCTGAAATTTTGTCTGGATCTTTGTAATGATAGAGTGCAGCGAAATAAGTATTATAACATCCGTTGAATATAAAGTAACCGACTAATTGGTCAGTACCACATTTATGCTAGATGTTTCTGCGGAAATTACTGGGTAAATCTGGTTGAAATTTCGTATAAACCTTTGTTATGAAGAGGTGAATCAAACTAACTATTATGGTATCCGTTCGATGCACAGGGATTTAAAAAAATAGGGATTATTATTTAATGCAAAACTGAGCACACATTTAACCATATCCAACCATCAATTTGGCATAAATAAAAAAAAATATATAATGAAATATGAATAAATAAATAAATATATATATTTATTTATATTTTATTATATTATTATTAATTTATTCATCTATTTACTTATATGTATGTATGTATGTATGTATGTGTGTGTGGGTGGGTGTGTTTGTTGTATATATATATATGTATATGTGTAATTGTATGTATGTATTCATATATATGTATGTATATACATGTGTATTTATTTATTTTATATTTCTTCTTATTTCATTTGGTGTCCTTCAATAACTCCTGCTGATAATTTAATTCTTAAAAACTTGTACATTTCAGTTGACCTCTTCTTTGCTTAAAAGTTTGGCGCCTTTAACGTCATCTTGTCTGTGTCATTTTGACATTGGATTTTCTATTTTAAAATTAATTCAATCACCATTCAACTTTCTTCTTCTTCTTCTTCTTCTTCTTCTTCTTCTTCACTCATTTGTCTTAATTTAGCCTTGCGTCGACAGTCGAGTTTTAAATTTCTTCCATTCCTTTTTTTACGCACGTTTTATCTTTCTTTTAATACCTATTTGCGAATTATTCCATGGATTTCTGCCTTTTGGATTACTTTGGACCATCTTCCAATTGCGCGATTCCCTTGGAATTTACTTGTGCGAATGGAAATTTAACTAACTTTTTTGGATTCTGCATTTTTGGATTTTACCGTCATTTGATATTTTACCCTTAACGAGACAATCCATTCACGTGAAATCACTTTTTTATACACCCTATTCCCTCTGCTTAACTATTTGTTACCAAGTAAGATCTATGACTTACTTGTAGTTTCATTAAATACCTTTGCAAGCAAAATCCGATCTCGCATTTTGCTACATCCTACCCTCTGATAAGAAGGAAAGTATTTCTTCGAAACTTCACAGCTTAAGGACTATCCACTTATTTAGTGTTTCCTTTTTAAAATTAAATATGTTTTTAACTCTTTTTAAAAGTGTGTTTTTTTAACATATTTTATTAACTAATTGTTCTTATATATATCTATATCTATATCCATCTATCTATCTATCTATCTATCTATATATATATATATATATATATATATATATATATATATATATATATATATATATAATCGTGTGCAGATCATGATGTTAAAATCACATGATCACTCTCGGCCTTTTTGAATAACATTTACAATTTATATAAATCTTAATTTCAGCTGTATTCTCGCCACCGTTAACATTGGTCGAGCGGTTTGTTTCTTGCTAATGGAGGCAGAAATGCCTTTGTAGCCGAGTTCGAATCTCCCGACCGGCAGTAATCAGTTTCCAGTGCAGATGGATATAATAATATAATAATATAATGAGTAGGAGTTGAAGTTCGGTGGAGATTTGGCTAGGGAAGGCGGCATCATCGGCATACTGTAAGTCGAAGATGAGCTCATCAGGGGTTTTAGTCTTGACCCGAAGACGGTTGAAGGTCACGGCGAGAAACCAAAGTGACGCCAACCAGGAACAGGTTGAAAATAACCGCAGCCTAGACGCAGCTATATTTTACGCCGACATTCACGGTAAAAGTGTCAAATTCTGCATCTAACATGGCAATACGAACACGTATGCCAGTGTAAAACTGCTGGAGAACTGACAAGAAAGTAGGAGGGCAACCAAAATTATGAAAAATGTTGCATAACAGATGACGGTTCACGATGTTGAACGCCTTGGGTAGATCTACGAAGGCCCAAAAGAGCTCACGATGTCGTTCAGGACACTTCTGGAGGAGACGAGCAACGAAAATCATATCAGTGGTACTACGCTCTCAACGGAAGCCAAATTTGTGATTTTGGGACTACAAGATCGACGACAGTCTCCAGAAGTCGGGCGAGCGTTATATTAGGCAATACTTTGCCGGCCACAGAGAGGAAAGAGATGCCTCGGTTGTTGCCACAGACAGCGCGGTCACCCTTAGCTTTTGTAGACGAAGATGATATTAGCATCCTTCCACTGCTGACCAGTGGTCCAGAATTAACCGATGGAGACGTAGAAGGAGGTCAACCCTGCCATACTTGAGGATCTCAGCAGGTATACTGTCATGACACGCTTTCTTGTTGTTTTTTTTAGGCTGTGAATGGTCTATTTCACTTCGCTGAGGGATGGTAGGTTGTCCAGCACGAGAATAGATGGCAAAGTGGGGAGATAATCAACAATGAAATGATCAGTGGCATTGGTCTTATTAAGCAGCTCCTGCAGGTGTTCAGCCGACCTCTCCTTTTAGATAATCTAACCTTACCCAAGTTCCACGTGACTGATCTTGTCTTAATATTTAAATAACCTGTAACCCTTATCCTTGATCTCTGGGTCTTGATAATTAGTGACAGCTATAGTAAAAAAAAAATGATGCTTCAAAGAAATTCCAGTTTTATCAATTAAGGTTATGGTCTGGGAATTTCGAATTTCCTGGGATTCGATAGAAGAGTCATTTATCAATTCGTTTTGGATATTCTTTCACAGGATGCCGAAAGGTTGGTAAAATATTAAATCCTGGAAGCGTATAAGCTTTTTAAAAAAATCTACTTACACTTCATTTTTAAAAAAGGGTTAAGTTCGAAAAAAAAGCAGTTATCTTCTTGATAAAGATGTGAGGGAAATAAGTTACTTAATTATTATTTTCGTAGTTAAAAAAAGAAAAGCCACGCGTTTCAAAATGGCTGTCAAACTTGTTGGCTTAGTTTTCGGCTTATTTTTGTCTTCATAGCACAACTGTAAAGATAATATTCTGAAATAATCAGATTTTGAAAAATAACATAAGCATATTAATTAATTAATTAAGTTTAAGTTTAGTTTCGAATTAAAAAACAAACAAACTTGTAATTATATTTTATATGTGCTGAGCAAGTTTAGATTAAATTTCTTAAAAATGAAAGGTCCTGAAGTTTTCACCGTACCAGTTAGCTATACTAACTGTTTAAAAGTTACCGAGTTAGACAAATAGCCAGGATTTGTAATAACCATCTAAGCATATTGCCTGAGTTAACATTTAGTTTCGTATTTTCTGCTGCATTTAAAACTAACAGTTTTAACGTTAAAGGACATTTTAAATGATTAAATAACGTGTGAATTTTTATTTTTTTATTTTTTTTTATTTTGTTTTATTCAATCTTCACCCCAAACAAGGCAAGTCCATTTTGAAGTAGGGGGCTACTATCAGTGACAATTTGCGGGGGCATTATGAAGGGAGCTGAGTAGAAAGATGTTTGTTCACACTACACTTGAACTTCTGCATATCAGTACAGTTGGGAAAGCAGTATCCCGGAAGGGAGTTCCGAAGACCTGCAGTTCTGGGGAAGAAACTATTGGAGCAAAATGCTTTCTTACATCTAGGGATCTCTACTATAAAGGGGTAGGACTTAGCTGCTTGTCGGGTCATTCGGGGGTAGTCACGTCGAGGAGGTACAAGTACTTGCAGTTCGGCAGAGCAGCCACCATTAAAGTATTTGTGGAACAGGCAGAGGGATGCAACATTTCGTCGATCGGACAGAGGCTGAAGCTTAGATGGCAGTTTAGGACCGATCAGGTTGGTGACTCTCTTTTGAACCCTGTCCAGGAGTGAGAGACAAGCAGCAGATGCACCAGCCCAAATGTGACAGCAATACTCAATACATGGGCGAATATTGGCCTTATAGAGGTACAGGATACTTTCAGGCGTAAGTAATTTTCTAGCACGGTAGAGAGAGCCCACATTCTTTGCAGCAGCCTTGGCAATGCCCTCAATGTATATATTCCAGTTCATGTTCCCTGTAAACCGAGCCGTAAGCCGAGCTGTAAGCCGAGGAGTTTAAAGGAAGTACTTTCAGGCAGTGTATTCTTAGCCATTGCTATTGGTGGTAGAAAAGGTTTCTTGTAGTTATTGAAGGAAACAAGCTTAGTCTTGAATTTATATTAGTTTCGTACTTTTGCTGCTAAAATGTATCTAACAGCGTTAGACTTATACTGTCATATAAATGTAAAATAAGCTTAATTTTAGCTTCAGATTTTATTGTATTTTACTACAGCAGTTTTGCGTTACAGTTTAACTGTAATATGTGAGGTTAATTTTAGTTTCGTAATTTTGTTGGATTTAAAAACAGCAAACTTGACGTTACAGTTAAGCGTACTGTATGAATTTAATTTTAGTTTTGTATTTTTTCAATAATTAAAAGCGTTAAGATTTAACTGTAATATTCGAGTTTGATTTCAGTTTCGTCATTTTTGCAGCATTAAAAAATAGCAGACTTGATGTACAATTTAAGAGTACAATATGAATTTAATTTTAGTTTCGTATTTTTTTTTACATTTAAAAATGACTTGGTGTTACCATGGAAACGTGTGACCATGTAAAATGTGAGTTTAATTTTACTTTAGTGTTGTTTTTTGTTACATGGGTGTCACCACTTATCAAGGCCCGGAAGCCACTCGGGGATAAGGGTTATTGCGTGTACAGTAATCAATGGGATAGTATCGTAGTAATCGTTAGTCTTGGAGATTTGAGAAAGTGTCTTACTTATGGGGGCAGTTCATCAGGAGTTTGTTTATGTTGGACTTGAAGACGTTCAAGTTGTAGTCAGGTGGGAAGCAGGCAAACATTTAAAGTAGCAGAGTTGTTTAAACGCAGTATATTTAGTTATAGTTTCGTATTTTTTTACAGCATTTGAAATATCAAATTGGCGCATGACAATTTAGACTTAATACGTGAGTATGATCCAGCTTCTTAAAAACATAACAAAACATAAGAAAGAGTTAACAAAATGCCCAACTTCTACACTAAGGACTTGAAAGATTCTGAGCCAGTTCAATATAAGTCTCGAATTTATGCTTAAGATAGAAATCCGTAATTATTAAAAAAAAAAAAAAAAGATTTCAAGATTATATGTATTATTCGTTGGGTGTGGCCATCGGTATATATATATATATATATATATATATATATATATATATATATATATATATATATATCGCGCTAGATTCAGCCACTCTGATGAGTCGTAGATAACGAAACAGGTGTCAGTGGATAATTATATTTTAATAATAATAATAATAATATATATATATATATATATATAAAACTAAAACAAGCAACATATATATATATATATATATATATATATATTATCCACTGATACATATATATATATATATATATATATATATATTATATATATATATATATATATATATATATATATATATATATAAAAAGCTGAATGTGCGCGTGTGTGTGTGTGTGTGGTCACGAATAGGCTCCTATGTGGTTGACTATTTTAAAAACTGATGATATATAATGATATAAGCTGTATCGAAACACAGGAATGGGTATGTTTGATCTGGCAGAACGACGGTTCATTAAAATTGTGGGGTCTGCGTTCGCGCCTGCTCTATAAAGTATGGAAATAAATTTAAACATGAAAAAAAAACCGTTAAAGTGTTTTTGATATAGATGTACATCAGAATACTTTGATAAGTATGTTTTAACTTAAATAGGGATGGTATAATAAAATTATGGGGTCTGCGTTTGCGCCTGGCCTCCATAGAATGAAAATAGTTACAAACCTTAATAAAGTCTTTTCATATCTATCTGCGTAAGTATACTTTGATAATTATGTTTCAGTTTGAAGAAATATGGTATAATAAAATTATTGGGTGTTCGTTGGCACCTGACCTTCATAGAATGGAAATATGTCACAAAGTTTAGCAAGGTTTTTTAATATAGATCCACAGAATATTGTGATAAGTGTTTCAGTGTGAACAGATATGGTATAATAAATTATGGGGCTTATTTATTTTATTTTTACTTTCATCATATTTTGCTTTGGTTTCTATGCCCCCAAATTCCACCCAAATTTACAACCCTTCCCTTTCATAACCTATCATAATTTCATAAATCAGAGTCCATTTTCTGTAGGCTGTTTTTGAACCCAGTCAACGACGGGTACTTTTGCTAGTAAATATATATATATATATATATATATATATATATATATATATATATATATATATATATATATGTTAGACCTGCCGACTATCAACGCGATGATTGTAGATTCAATCTCTGGCTAGGGAAACGTGCTGGTCTAGCCGCACTAATGAGCTGTGTTACAGCGAATCAGTACTGCATGTGCATTACTATATGTATACGTAAGTATATATATATATATATATATATATATATATATATATATATATATATATATACACGTTTTATTTTTTATTACCGTTTTATCTGTTCATTTACATATGTTTCGGTTGCCGGACCATATTTACGGTCCAGCAGCCTCGTCAGACCTTGTATATATATATATATATATATATATATATATATATATATATATATATATATATGTGTGTGTGTGTGTGTGTGTGTGTGTGTGTGTACATGTATGGGCATTTATTGGCATGTATGTTTCTGCGTACTTTCTGTATATATTTGTATGTGTGTATGTGGTTGTGTGTATATATGTTAATATACTTTAATATATACGTGTGTATTTGTGTATATATGTGTATACATACATATATATGTACGTATTTATATGAGTGTGTATGTGTGCGTATGTGCGCGAGTATTCACTGTTAACTACCTAAAACAATTCATAGTCGAATGCACTACGAGCGTTCTAAAATGAAACCCTTGCCAACCGCATGTGACACGTTCACTAAACCTTTCTCTCTCTCCCTTTCTCCCTTCCCATCAATTCATATACTCCAGTGCATAGCTAAACAATTTTACTAAAAACAGCCAAATCTTAAAATCCAAAATTGAAATTCCTCCCACCCCTCCCATGACCCCTCGCTTTTATCCCCCCTCTCCCCTTCGCTATTTTACTACATCTTCACCCACGCCAAGCTGAATTTACTAACCCTCTACACACACTACAATCTAATGTATTTTAAACTTCAAAACTTATTGTTGATCTCCGCCCCCCCCCCCATTATTTTCTCCTTTTTTTCTCTCGTATATCTTTTAAAATCGTTCTTCCAAATAATAATAGTCATTTCTGTAAGGTCTGACGGGGCTGCTGGATTGTAAATATGGTCCGGCAAACGAAACATATGTAACTGAACAGATAAAACGATAATAAAAAAATTAAACGCATATTTGCTCTGCAATAGTATTGAGCACTTTCTTCAGGTTTTACTAATTACCATTTTTTCCAAATATATATATATTTTCCCATATATATATATATATATATATATATATATATATATATATATATATATAAGCCTGAAGAATCCTAGAGTGGATGAAACGCGGAATATTAAGTGTAGCTTAATTGCCATATATATTTTATAAATTACTAACTAGCTCTACCTACGTATTGAGCACTTTTGAAGTAAATACTTAAAGTTTACGCATAAATTTATACTTTCGTATATTAGTTTCATGTGAGTAAAATATTTATATATATTCTCAAAGCAAGATTTTAAAACACGTATAGCGTTTCTTTTTTTTATAAGTAATTACTTTGGCGGGGGTTATATTTCGTTGTAAATTTAGTTACGTTTAAGGAAAATGTGAGATCATCGAAGATATGACGTCGTGGAAAGGAACCCCATGTTCGTGTTCGTGCGTCGATTCGTTGGTTGAATTATATTAGTACAACATGGCGTTGGAGGTAAAGCAGGTCCAAACGGCAGTTGTGTCCGGTAGATTTCTGTACATTGAAAGACACTGGAAAACAAAACAAATAAAAAAAGGTAATCAAAAACAAAATAGAATATTTATTTTCTATTTCATCAGTATTTGAAATGCACGAGTAGAGAATATGAAAGCATTCGCTGATTTATACTGTGATCTCCTATGTGAAAATTAAAAGATGCTTACTGTGGATATGAATAACATATAATTCATTAATATTTTTTCTACAACAAACTATGCCGTATCATTCATTAATAATTTTTCTACAATTAACTGTGACATATCATTCATTAATAATTTTTTTACAACAAACTATGACGTATCATTCATTAATAATTTTTTTACAACAAACTATAACGTATCATTAATAATTAATTTTTTTACAACAAAGTATGACGTATTATTCATTAATTTTTCTGCAACAAACTATAACGTATCATTCATAATTAATTTTTTTACAACAATCTATGACGTATCATTCATTACTAATTTTTCTACAATTAACTATGACGTATCATTCATTAATAATTTTTTTACAACAAACTATGACGTATCATTCATTAATAATTTTTCTACAACAAACTATAACGTATCATTCATAATTAATTTTTTTACAACAAACAATGACGTATCATTCATTAATACTTTTTGTACAATTAACTATGACGTATCATTCATTAATAATTTTTATAACAAACTATGACGTATCATTCATTATTAATGTTTTTACAACAAACTATGACGAATCATTCATTAATAATTTTTCACAATAAACTATGACGTATCATTCATTAATAATTTTTCTACGAAAAATATGACGAATCATTCGTTAATATTTTTTTACAACAAACTATAACGTATCATTCATTAATAAATCTTTAAAACAAACTATGGCGTATCATTCATTAATAATTTTTACAACAAACTATGACGTATCGTTCACTAACAATTTTTTTTACAACAGACTATGAAGTATCATTCATTAATAATGTTTTTGCAACAAACTATGACATATAGTTCATTAATAAATTTTTTGCAAGAAACTATGACGTAGCATTCATTAATAATTGGTCTACCACAAACTATGAAGACGGGAAAACAATTGCGTACATAAAGAAATGCATTATACCTATAAAATAAAAGACGTGTTGTCGAGGGGGTATATTTCTGATGACGTATGCACGTATAGTACGATTTTATCTTTGAGGTTTTCTCTTAAATTAACATAATAATACTTATATATATATGATTAGTTTTTTTTGGAAAAAGAATTCCAGCAGAGTGCTCAATTAAAAGGAAAATCCAAATTTTAAGAGCATATTTCCTAAAACACGTTTAAAGTTAATAAAAATATTTTTAATTATATCGAATCACGTTTAAAAATTTCGAAATACTTTTAAAAATTATTAAAAAAAAAAACCCTCAAATCTTTCAAGGAAGTGAGTATTTATAAACGTATTTTTGGAAATTTTTAAACGTAATTCGATATAATTAAACGAATTTTTAAGTTTTTAACCGATACCAATACAGATTTTAAAGTTTTTTTTCTACATAAGGAAAGAGATTTTAAAATTAATTTGGGTTCAAATTAAAATCGATTTATATAAAGAAATTTTTTTTCGAAATTAGATTTAAATTTAAATAATTCAAAGTTTAAAATTAGGTATTACATTATCCGATATATAAAAAAAGGGGGGGATTAAACAAAACGAGATTTAAACGTGAATTCGCGATGTATATATACTTCACACTTCCGGTTATAAGATAGACGAATATTGGCTGAAGAGAGCTTGATAAGGATACCTTAAACGGGCCTTATCATCGGGCTTGAAACCGATGGTACCAATGATCTGTCTCAACTAACAACTTTCTGTACACAATATATATATATATATATATATATATATATATATATATATATATACACTAGCAGGTAACCCCAGCTTTGTTCGGTCCCAATGTACTGTTTATTACTTCATGTGCATATGAATACACACACACACACACACACACACACACACACACACACACACACACATATATATATATCAAAAGGTTCGACTCATGTCCAGGTAACCTACATGTAAAATTTCAAGTGCTTTGGCTCAAAATTGACTGAGGAGTTTGATAGATTCTGCAAAGGTCAACTCTTTCAACTCTGACCTCTACACAGCTAAAATTTCGCCCCCAAACTACTCGCTGCATGTCTGAATACCCTTTATGTAAAATTTCAAATGTTAGACTCAAAATTTGCTAAATAGTTATCTAGAGACCGCAAAGACACAATCTGTTGTGCTTTGATCCCTTGGTAGTCAGACTTTTGGCCAAAAACCGATCAAAATCTTGCCTTATGTCTGAATACACTTTATGTAAAATTTCAAATGTTTAGACCAAAAATTAGCTGATTAATTTGGTAGTGACCGCTGAGATCAATTTTTTTTTTTAAACTTTGACTCGAATTTTGACTCCTTAACTTTTATGGTTTTGGGCTCAAATCAAGTTAAAATGTTTGATCCATATCCAAGTAACCTACATCTAAAATTTCAAGTGTTTAGGCACAAAGAGTTTTAAAAGGTCAAATTAATGATTTATATTGAACTTTGACGCCTCGACAGCTACATTTCTTATGTTAAATCTGGAGTCTGTAGACTGAGTAGTCTGGTAGAGAAATGTGCACAAACAGATACACAAACAGATAGAAAACGTTTCTGTAAACTGAAAATCGACCGAGTAATTTGCTAGAGAAATGTACACATAGAGAAAGACACACAGAGAAAGTTTCACGGTCTCTCTCATCCTCTCTCTGTATATATATATTTATAAATATACACTTATATACATAAAATACGTATGTATACACATATATACATATTTATATGTATATATGTGTACGCATATATACATACACATATATGCATATATATGCATATATATATACACACACACGCACACATACACATACACACACACACACATATATATATATATATATATATATATATATATATATATATATATACTAGCAAAAGTACCCGTTGTTAACTGGGTTCAAAAACAGCCTACAGAAAAGGGACTCAGATTTATGAAAGCATGATAGGTTATGAAAAGGAAGGGTTGTAAATTTGGGTTGATTTGGAAGTATCAAAACCAAAGCAAAATATGATGAAAGTAAAAATAAAATAGATAAACCCCATATACCATACCTGTTCACACTGAAACACTTATCACAATATTCTGTGGATCTATATTAAAAAACCTTGCTAAACTTTGTGACATATTTCCATTCTATGAAGGTCAGGTGCCAACGAACACCCAATAATTTTATTATACCATATTTCTTCAAACTGAAACATAATTATCAAAGTATACTTACGCAGATAGATATGAAAAATCTTTATTAAAGTTTGTGCCTATTTCCATTCTATGGAGGCCAGGCGCGAACGCAGATCCCACATTTTTATTATACCATCCCTATTTAAGTTAAAAAATACTTATCAAAGTATTTTTATGTACATCTATATCAAAAACACTTGTAAACGTTTTTTTTAATTTTTAAATTTATTTCCCTACTTTGTGGACCAGGCGCGAACGCAGACTCCACAATTTTAATGAACCACCGTTCTGCCAGATCAAAAATAACCATTCCCGTGTCTCAATACATATTCTATCATTATATGTAATCAGTTCTTTAAAATAGTCAACCATATAGGAGCCCATTCGTGACCACACACACACACACACACACACACACACACACATCCAGCGTTATATTATAGATATGCACATGCCGAGTTTACAATTTCACGGTTGAATAGCCTAGAAAAGTTTAAAAATAAATAAAAAGTTTTATTAAAATAAATTTTGCATTTGTCTGATCTTTTCAAACAACAAATTAAAAATTCTGAATATCAAGTGCTTCTTAAACAGTACATTTCCTATTATGTACATATACATACATATACATACTATATATACATACACATCCATACATACATATACATACATATATACATATAAATACATATACTTATGCATATATACATATATATATATTAGTGTATTTAGGCAGCATTCCTTCATTCAGGCAAACATTATTAAAAACAACAGAGATACCTTGCTTAATGATTCTTTTTTTCATTTTTTCGATCTTTCGTAAGATTTTTTTAACTTCAAGATGGAAGGTATTTACAAATGTTCCATGGTTCACACGAGCGCTTTCGATTCTTTCTTGAATCATCTTTTTAATCGAGTTTTTTATCACTCGTAAATGTATATTTTAATCGACTTTTCATTGACTCTTTTTATCATTCGTAACTATATATTTCACTTCTATTTTAATATTTTATCTCCACCTGATGATGATTCAAGAAAGAATCGAAAGCGCTCGTGTGAACCATGGAACATTTGTAAATGCCTTGCATCTTGAAGTTAAAAAAATCTTACGAAAGATCGAAAAAATGAAAAAAAAAAAATCATTAAGCAAGGTATCTCTGTTGTTTTAATAATGTTTGCCTTGTATATATATATATATATATATATATATATATATATATATATATATATACCCCAGAATAAAGTAATACAATAGATGTACTGTTATGAAATCCAGTGATTATTGGTCTTACAAAATACTATTGGCTGTAATATTTTATAAAGACAATCCCAGCTAAATAAAAAAATTGCTTAATATACCGAACAGAGCAAATAAATCATAAATTAGTAATTTTAATTTTGTAAACCTGTAGGTTAAGGAGATATACTTTTTGAATTGTATTTCTTGTCTTGCATATAATAAAAATTCTAGATTTGAAACTTAACAATTTCACACCATAGAATTCAAATTACTAATTTATGATATATATATATATATATATATATATATATATATATATATATATATATATATATATATATAGTTTGGAAATTTATCATGAAGAGACTGATACTTTAGCACCGTTTGCAAATTGCAAATGATACAATCAATTTACTGAACTACAAATTTGATGACCGTATAATTTCACGAAATGGACCGATTATATGCGATTTAACTCTATTAGATTAATTTCTTTGGAGATATTTAAAGCAGCATGCATACGCTGACAAAGCCGACTTGGAAGAAAACATTAGACGCGTTATTGCTGCACCAATTTAATGTAGACAGTTGGTGAAAATTTTACTTCTAGATTACGCTAAAATTGCCCGAAATTGTCTGAATTAAATGCAAAAATGAATTTTTAGAATAAACCAGATATTTGTATGATAATTTATCTGTGATGTATGTTTATGAAAATTGGTCACCTTAAAAAAAAAACGTTTGTACAACGGCAGTCACAATAGTACAGTTTCATATTTATAGCTCTTAAATTTGAAGAGCTACGAAGACAGAAGTAGTACCGTAAAAACGAGTGATCTTTTATGCCCCAGAATTTATTTTTATACATAGACACCACCATCTTCAATGCACTTTTGCGAGCGACGAACGATGGCTGTGCATGGACGTCCGGAGCGAGAACTGTCATGCGAGGCTCGTTCCAAAAGTAAATCCTCCTACTTTTGTAAATAAAAGAGTTGAAGAGCTACGAAGACGGGGGTGGTATCACAAAAAAAAAAAACGAACGACTTTACCTGCTCCAGAATGTATTTTTTGTTTTTACTCTCTGTATATTTTAGCTTGGTATACCACCAAAGATGAAAGGCAATTATATTTAGCGGGCATTCAGTCGGTTTTTGGCAATTACTGTTATTGATGCTATTCATTCTTTAGTACTACTGTAGTTTGATTATTTCTCCTCAATATTTTATCATTGTGTTTTTTTTTATGAATCTTTCTAGGTTTTCAGTACAACTGTACCTCAGTTTAAAGGTATTTTTGTTAAGGATTTTATGTAATATACTGCGTGGTGGGAAATGCTTATTCATAAGGTGTAGACACTTGTTTCCAAGTTTAGTCTTTATCATTAGGTTTAAGGGGGAGTGAACTAGATTATCTTATAACCTTGATTTCTAGATCTATTCGTATTTATATTGTTTCTATTATATTTAATGTCGGCTTTTTTGTATTCGCTATTTATAAGTGCTTTATTATAGATATTTTTGTATTTATTGAATGTTTCTTCATTGTTTACGAGAAGCTTTTAACACTCTTAATCAAACTAATAGAGCATTTTTTCCGACGATTTTTCCTAAGACCAAGATTTTATTGCAAGCCGCTCGCCTGCATTAAATGTCCAAAGAAATTTAACTGTCTGGCGTGGACGGTATCGAGTAGTGATCGGCTGTAATCTACTTTACACATAACTTTTTCTTTCTGTCCATGAGATTCGTAGAATTCTCCTTAAAACCCATATCTGCTTCTTCCAAACAACTTATAATCGCCTTCATTACTGTCTAACATTCGCAATCGTAAATGAGAACTGACTATATGCACGTCTTCAAGATTCTGATTTTGGTGTTCAGTGTTTCGGGTTTGTAAGATGCACTTCATGCTATGGAAAGCGGTTTGTGTTATAGGATTCTTAAGATATATATTCTAATTAAAAATTAATTGGATTTTTTTTAGTTGTAATTAGTTTTTTAATAATAATATTAATGAGTTTTTGATTTTAATTTCATTTTCTATAAATCCAACGTTAGAAAGAAAAACTTCAAAGTTTAAAAAAAATTGTTTCAATCTTATGTTTCTAAATTTTTGAGATGGGGATTGACAATTCGTACCGTTTGGTTTACTCGGCCTACTGTTCTCATCTTAAGTGTTATTCGCACAACGTTTCGGTCGAGGTATCCCTTGACCTTCTTCAGGTGTATTTTGTCGAACTTCCGAATCTGAACGGAATTTCGAACAGATCCGTTTATTTAATTCACAGAAGTAGCATGTTCTCGTTCCGCTAGCCATGCTGTTAAGCGTTGCCTACAGTGAGAATTAAATCCTCTACCTTCATAAAAGTGTAACTTTACGACTGAATTTTACCTAATAATTTATCCACCACACTACTGGTCCTTACGGTCAATGCATGGGCACCAGTAATTATAAGTCATTAGTTTATATACATATTGCCTAGTATTTAGTATTTTTCACACACACACACACACTCACATATATATATATATATATAATTATTACTCTAATAATTTTTAATACTATAATAATTTTTAATACCTAAAACACTAGTGTTTCTTCATTTCTGGAATTATCAGTGAAAGGAGTTACGATTATAGCCAGTTGGGAGATTCGAACCAGGCCACAAAACCATGTTTGACTCCATTAACTAGGAATAAACCGCACGACTAACGTTAACCGCGAGAAATATAGTTGAAATTAAAATTTATATAAAACGTAAATGTTAAGACGGTGAAAGTAGTCTTATGATTATAACATCATGATCTGCGTATATATATATATATATATATATATATATATATATATATATATATATATAATAAAAATTAAAATAAGTTTACCAAGGTAATCAAAATGGTAAACTTAAAATATATTATAAATATTAAAGAGTTAATATTTACAAGTAAAATAAACTCAGCCAGATGTAAAAGCTCAATAAAACCGAAAAGGAAATAGAGCTTATAATATGAACAAATGATTAATAAAACATGTTAAAAGACATCTTGAAAAAGAGTTAAAAACATATTTAATTTTAAAAAAAGGAAGCGCAAGATAAGTGGATAGTCCTTAATCCGCGGAGTTTCGAAGAAATACTCTCCTCACCAGAGGGCAGGAATTAGCAAAATGCAGGATCGGATTTTGCATATAAAAGTATTTAATGAAACTGCAAGTAAGTCACAGATCTTACTTGGTTAAAAAGAAAGGGTGAGGTAAGGGAACAGGTGGCAAAAGAAAAATGATAAAAAGATTTCACATGAATGGATAGTCCGGTGAAGGGTAAAAATCCAAAAATGGTAAAATACAAAACGTTTTGGATTTTACCATTTTTTGATTTTTACCCTTCACCGGACTGTTTGGTATATTGAGTGTTATTCGCACAGCGTTTCATTCGATGTAATCCCTGACCTTCTTCAGATGTATCTTGTCGAATTTAGGAATTTTTCTGTCTAACTTAGGAATCTGCACAGAATTTCGAACAGAACCTTTCACGGGATTAGCATGCTTTCGTTCCGTCATTCGCAGCCGTAAAATTAAAAGATTAAAGAGAGCAAAACTTAAAATTGCGCCGGTCAAGAAAAATCTCTTCTCTTTTTGCTGAGCAGATACTACATTTTTGTCCTAACCTGAAGGCCCACTTTTGAGATCACGCAGTATAATGTAACTAGAAACATCGACGACGTCACAACGAAAGTAATTTTGATGACGGCCATATTGTGTGCCCGTTTTCCCTCTGTAGTTAATGCTCTGTTAGTTCGATTAAGGGCGTTAAAAGCATCTCTTAAACTTTGTCCCCGAAATATTAAGATGGTCATTTATGATCGCATGGCACTTATCATGCGCTTACAAGGCTCAGGTAATCCAAGAAAGGACACTCCCTTTTATCTAATTAACGGACTCGACATCTTCGGGATTAGTCTTTCTTGTTGAGTGGCTTTGAAAGCGATATTGACCAAACATGGCTGCGGCTGAAACCAAACATTAACGGATGACCACGATTTTAAAGACAAACAAAACAAACATATATTAGTGATGGGACGATTCCAAAAATTGTTCCCAATGCCGATACAATGTTACATAGAATGGAGCAGACCCCAGTAATTAAAGGAAGAGCCAGGTACGTTCAAGGATGGAGTACTGTTGCCGCATCTGGGCAGGAGCTGCTAGAAAGGACTTATCCTATCTTGATAGAGTTCAAAATAGACTTCGTAGCCTCGTAGAGGATGTCCTTTTCTCTTCCCTAAAACCTCTTTCTCATAAAAGAGATGTTGCGAGTTTGTCTCTGCTTTATCGTTATTTTCATGGCAAGTGCTCGGCTGAGCTCCAATCTATGGTCCCCCATCGCCAAACTTTCACAAGAAACACCCGTCTAGCAGAAAACACTATTACTAATCCCCCCACTCTTTATCTGTGCCTAAACCTAAACGTAGATTCCATAAATAAAGCTTCTTTCTTAGAACTGCACGCCTGTGGAATTGTCTTCCGTTTTCCTGCTTTCCAGCTGACTACAATATGGTTGTCTTCAAGTCTAACGTAAACAAGTTTTTGATAAGGCGTTCCATATAAGTTAACAAATTTACCTAATTTCCATTACTAACGATTACTATATTGTCCGATGGACTACTGTACACTCTTTAACACTTATCCTCGAGTGGCCTCTTGGCCTTGATAAGTGGTGATGCCTATGTAAAAAAAAAGGAAAAAGTTAGATTTGAACCCAGCATTAAAAAGTTAAAAGCGATTACGTATTGCAATTCTAGGAATGCAACCGGTTGTTCATTGTTCAGTGTTCTTAAAAATAACCGGATATATTAATTATGTCAGTAAAACTAGAATGGACAATACAGGTTAGATAATGATGAAATAAATAGGTCATAAATGAAACAATTCATTTAGGAATTTCTTTGCTATCAAACGTGATTAGGCGCATGTGTAATTTGAACAAGTGAAAGAATCACATTGTTGGCCACGCCTCTGATGTCATAAAGAATACAGAATTCCCAATATATTGAAATGGGTTCGAGTCAGTTAATTAGAAGAGTTAGAAGAGACTCAGAGAGAGAGAGAGAGAGAGAGAGAGAGAGAGAGAGAGAGAGAGAGAGAGAGAGAGAGAGTCCAGTCAGTCAGACTGGGAGCTGACGTTCCTTAGAGGCGAAGTGGGGAATGTGAGACAATGTAATCGTAAAAGCTTGAATTCCTGATTCATCAATCATCCGGATGATAGAATAAAGAATCGTCATTTATATTTGTAAACTTGTCTTCGTTGTCGTCATTACAACTGAAAGGTAAGTGTGTTTTTGTCTATCATCTGTAAATGAACTTTGTGCAACTCCCTACTAAGTATTATGCGTCTTCATCATTTTTTTTACAAGGTGATCACCACTTATCAAAGCCCGGAAGCGACTCAGGGATAAGGGTTATTGCATATACAGTACGTTAGTGTGGAGATTTAATAGAATGTCTACTTAAGGGGGCGGTTCATCAGGAATTTGTTTACGTTGGACTTGAAGACATCCAGGTTGTAGTCAGGTGGGAAGCAGGCAGACGGAACAGAATTCCACAGGCGTGCAGTTCTAAGAAAGAAGCTTTGTTCATGGAATATTCGTTTTGATTTAGGTACAGATAAAGAGTGGGGAAAATTTTGGACAGTGGTTTCAGCTAGACGGGTGTTTTTCGTGAAAGATTGGCGAGGGTGGACTAGAGATTGGAGCTCATACGAGCACTTGCCATGGAAATTACGATAAAACAAAGGTCAGCAACGTCTCTTCTGTGGGAGGCAGGTTGCAAGGAAGAAAGAAGGGCATCCCCAACTAAGCCTCGAAGTCTATTTTGTGAAGGCAGGATAGGCTGTTTTTAGCAACTCCTGTCCAGATATGGCAGCAGTATTCCATCCTTGGACGTACTTGGCTTTTATATAGAAAGTGAATTGCATCAGTAGTGATATATCTTCTGGAGCGGTAGAAGGATCCCACCATCTTTCCAACGACTTTGGCAATAGACTTGATGTACGTGTTCCATTTAAGATCAGGAGTAAAGGTCAAGCCCAGGAGCTTGTCAAAACATGGGGCTTCTCCTAGACGAGAGCCATCCATTTCAATTGATGCCAGATGGGGATCAGACCGTTGATGATGTAAAGATAGGAGCTTGGTTTTAGATGCATTAAAGGTAACCAGCCACGTCTTCCACCACTGAACCACGCGCTCGAGATCAGAGGAGAGAGAATCAGAGAGAACTTTGTCATTTACATTCTTTGATGTGTTGCCGTAGATGGTCGGGTCATCAGCATAGATGTCAACGAATGATTTAAGTATGTGTTTAGGGAGATCATTGATGTAGATCAGGAAAAGAGTTGGGCTCAGGATGGACCTCTGAGGGACTCCAGCATTAATACTGTGGGCCTCTGATTTATGACCATCAACCACTACTCTTATGAGCCTATCGGAGAGAAATGATTTAATGATTGAGAAAACATTACCAGTGATACCGTAGCTGGAAATCTTGTGAAGTTGGCCTTTATGCTATACCTTGTCGAAGGCCTTTCATATGTCAAGAGCAATTGCCCTAGAAATTCAAGAGATTCACTAATCCTATGAGATATAACCGTTAGCACATCTGCGGTAGATCTTGCAGAACGGAAACCATATTGCATATCACTAAGAAGGTTATTGTTTGCTGAGGTGGTTGACTATTTCTCTATTTAATATGGATTCCAGCAACTTACTTATGACACACAGGAGACTTATTGGTCTGTACTGAGAGGGAGATGTCTTATAACCTGAATTCTTAAATACAGGGCATATTGATGAGGTTTTCCAGGGTGTTGGAAAACACTTCTTAAGGCAACGCTTAAACAGTTTCGTAAGTATGGGAGCAAGTTCAGGTTGAAGCTTTTTTAACACTATAATTGGAATGGCGTCAGGGCCAGTTGCTTTACTGGAATCAAAGTTCTTGATTAGCTTGGCGACCTCATGCACAGGTATTTGTATGTTACCTAGTGTGTCCTCTGTTATAGGAGGGAATGTGGGGAGTTAATAGCCTTCATCGCATAGGGTAGAATTTGCTGCAAGGTTCTTGGTAAATAGTTTGGCCTTGTCTGATGCTGACGAGATGACCTCAGGTCCATTGTTAATGGTTGGGATAGAACGCACACTTCTGTTCAGGATCCTATTTGTTATTTGCCAAAACTGGTGGGAGCCAAGCCGCTGATCAGCTACTTTGGATTTAACGGACTGAGCATATAGCTCTCTTGCATTTTTTATTACTCTTTTACAATGGTTTCTGGCGTTCCTGAAAGCAGCTTTAGTCTCAGTGCATCTATTACGTTGGTAGCTATGGAAAAAGTGATTTCTATGCGCGATGGCAGCAGCACATTCCGGGGAGAACCATGGCTAGCTGTTAGGTTTTTGTTGGAATTTTTTAGATGGTATGAATCTGTGTATACCTACAATTAACCATTCGGTCAGGTCTGATACTATAGAGGACACATCCTTTTTAAACATAGAATGCAGAGGTAGATCAGATATGAATATAAGGAAGCTATCCCAGTCAGCCATGGAGTATCGGTATACAGTACGGTGGAGGGGTACGTCTGGGGGCTTATTACATTTCATTTTTATCTTAACTGATACGATGGAGTGGTCGGAGGATCCTAGAGGAGAAAGAACGGAACATGAACATAGCTCAGGGGAAGTGGAGAGAAAAAGGTCTAGAAGGCTTGCATACTGACCTGTAGTATCGGACACACGGGTGGGCTGGCAAACAATCTGAGTGAGGTTATAAGCAATGGCAAAATCATGACAGAACCTCCCCTCATCGTCTGTCTTATTTGAGTGGGTCAGCCATTCCACGTTGTGGACGTTGAAGTCACCACAGATGTGAATGTTAGCCGAGGGATGTGCAGACAGGATGTGGTCTATTTTCTCAGATATACTCTTAAAGATAGTAAATCCGCTGTTATGGGACCGATAGAGGGGAAATATAAATGCAGTGGTGTAAGCAAGTGTAACCCGGAAGCACATATAGGGTAAATTAGGATCTTCTCTGGAGATATCCCTGCCACATGGGAAGCCGTCTTTAATGTAGGCACATATTCTATGACCCTGGCGATCTTGGGGGTCAGAGGTAGATGTTAAGTTAAAGTATCCGTTAATTATGAACTCATCTAGGGAAGTGGTCGGTCCTATTCCAGTTTCACTTAGAAAGAATATGTTCAGTTTCGTCTCCTGTAATTGTGTTTCAACCTCTGGAAGATTGGAACGTAGACCCCTGATGTTGGAGAAGGAAACATGGTAGTAGGGGTCTACATTGGAAGATAGGGTTGTAGGTTTATTCGAGTTTTTTTTTCTGGAGATATTTCCTGTTGAGGTTTTGGGATTTGTGGAACAGGTCGGCATACTTGGTTAGAGCAGTACAGAGAGGGAAAGCACATGATAAGGTAAAGCCGTAACAATTACCCACTAGTATGGCATCGAGAGAACCCACCAGAGACTACTGCATGGTCCAGAATCCATTCACCAAATGGCAATACAGCAGCCCCAGTAATTTGCACTTGCTGATAGGACAGCCTCCTTAGTGGTTAATCTAAGGTTCGGGTCCCTGACTATCAGGCGGATAACGTCAGCCCAGACGAAACGTTTACCTCCAGCACCCTTACTAGTGACATGGCCACAAGGATAGACATAGAGACAGAAAATTTTCCGACATCTCAGACTACTGTTCACGAAGTACTACCGACCTGGGAAGTAGCCTTTTCTTCACCCTTTGTCAGAAAAATCACTCATTGTAATGAGGACTAAGAGACAAATGAATCGTTCCAGTCGTCGTCATTGTGCGCAGATATATAAATGTCATTATCATCCTCCCGTCTGAGTGCCCGTTATATGTTGTCTCCGATATAACTCCCACTATTTAACGCAGTTACCGATTCTGTTTTAAATTCTCGATTCCGATATAATTACCGATTCCGATTCCGGTTATTTCAAAATCACTAAACATTTAGCTACAGAGTCGTATTTCTTTAGATTACCTTAAAAACTTGGTACACTTGCATAATTTGACCCGAATTTTCGTGAATTCCCATAAAGCATGGATCGGACGAGACCGGCAATTATCGGTGTCAGCCGAGCGCGTCGTAACAGACGCAGACTAAAAAAAAACAAACAAACAAAAAACAAAAAAAGAAACCCCAAAAAACAAACCGGAAAAAATGCAAAGGCAAATAATCAAAAATAACAAAAAAACCTACCTTGAAAAATGAAAATATATTTATTTCATTTTAGTATCTAATTTTTTTTTTTTTTGCAAACAGAAAATTTTTTTTTTTCTTTCTTCAAGAAAAGATTTTTAACCGTATAATTGTTAGGTGTAAGTGCAGTTTTTTTTGTTTTCTTTTCTTTTTTGTAACCGTATTTTTTCTCGTTTTTTATTTTCAAGACTTGTTGTCCAGTCAAGTTCTTTTGGTGGCACTACCCATTTGTACATCTCCAGGAGAAACCATCCTTTACACACGATCTTTTTTTAAGTAAACATTTGTGTTTACAATAGTTGCACCTCATTTTTTGGGACAGCAATTTTTTCTCCTGACAATTGTCTGCATTGATGTTTTATTTCTTTTTCTAATATGTATAGATTTATTTTCTTGTCTGTCATTTTTCTGTTTGGCGAGTTTGAAAATATATTTGTCAGCTTTTCTTTTTTTGTTCGTTTAGTCGCTTTCTTTCAATTCGAATATCGTCTGCTTCCATTTAGATAGTGCTTTTTCATTGGCTAATCAAACTCCCAAAATTCAATTAAAAAAATAAAATAAATAAATGATAAATAACTAATAAAAAATAAAAAGTCACCCCCGCCCCCTTAATATCACCTTAAAATTACTAAAAACATAACAGAAAAAATTAAATAAATAAAATAAAAAGTTGAGTTAGCGTTTCAACATTTGAACAACGCTCGGTTGACACCGATGATCGCCGGTCTCGTCCGATCCATGCTTGACGGGAATTCACGAGAATTCGGGTCAAATTATGCAAGAGTACCAAAAACTTATGTTAATATGAGGTATATATTTTCGTGAACGTAAACATACACTTGTGCATGTGATCCATAGAGTTTAATTTTGTTTGTAGCTTAAAACCAATGTACATTAAGCATTCAATCTTTATTACAAGTAATGGAAAAAAAAAAGATTTTAATAAAAACAAACCAAATAATAAATAATTACAAGAATCGTTTTTAGCATCAGAAAGTAGGCACACATTTTTTCAGATTCCGACATATTAAAAAGTTTGATTTTCTTAAAATTCCCGATAGAGATAAAGTTTAATTGTCCCAGCACTAGATTATCTTAAAAATCTATGTGAATATAAACTATTTATTTTCGTGAACGGAAAAATACACTTGTGCAGGTGATCTACAGAATTTAATATTGTTTGTAGCTTAACACCAACACACATTTATAAATTTAAATTTAGCAACAGGACGTGATATAACATTTATATATTATACAGAGTGGCAACATCTCTCTAATAATTCTCTAGTCAATTTTTTTTTCTCAGATAAAGCCGCCCACTTAAAAGTAGCCCGATCTCTTCAATCTTTCTCGTAGTACCAACTGACACCACCAGAAAAAATGCAATTCTTTATCCAAAAAGATGGCGCTACATACCACACATCTCACAGATCACTGACACGAGTTCATGACATGTTTACGGAAGCGAGAACAATAAGCAAAGGATTATGGCAACCACGTTACCCGGATTTGTAATTATGTGTGCCTTTTTTTTCATCTTCGGGGGGCTTTAAAACAAAAAAGTATATAAATATATATATATATATATATATATATATATATATATATATATATATATATATATATATATATCCATAGGCATATATTTTATGCATGCAATAATATTTAATAATAATAAACTAAATAAATACGTCACTTAAAGAAATAAGAGCGACTCATTCATATATATATATATACATACATACATATATATATATATATATATATATATATATATATATATATATATATATATATGTGTGTGTGTGTGTGTGTGTGTATATATAAAATGAAAATTACAATTGAATTTACCAAAATGATCCAAGTTGGTAAAATTATAGTAAATTATAAATATTAAAGAATTAATATTTATAAAATTATCTCAGCCAGATATAAAAGCTCGATAAAACCAAATAGGAAATAGAGCTTATAGTATGAGCAAACAGTTAATAAAATATGTTAAAAAACACTTTGAAATGAGTTAACAACATATTTAATTTCAAAAGGAAACACTAGATAAATGGATAGTCCTTAATCCGCGGAGTTTCGAAGAAATACTTTCCTTCTCGTCAGAGGGTAGGAATTAGCAACATGCGGGATTGGATTTTGCATGCAAAAGTATTTGATGAAACAACAAGTAAGTCAAAGATCTTACTTGAAAACAAAAAAAGTTAAGCAGAGGGAATATGGCAAAGAAAAGGTGATTACACACGAATGGATAGTCTGGTGGAAGATAAAAAATCCAGTAACGGTAAAATCCAAATGTAAAACTTCAAGAAAGTTAAAAGAATTTCCATTTGTACAAGTAAATTCCAAGGAAATCCCGTAATTGGAAGAAGATGGTCCATAATAATCCAAAGGCAGAAATCTATGGAATGAGTCACAAAAATGTGTACAAGGAAAAAAGAAAAGATTCCAATAATATTAATAAAAGAAAAATAGGATGTGCTTTTCACTCTACTTCCGAAACATATATATATATATATATATATATATATATATATATATATATATATATATATATATATATATACAGGAATTTACATTTATATCGGTAGTCGGTACCGACGGTTTCAAGCCCGGTAGTTGAGATGAGAGTCGGCTGAAGAGAGCCTGAGGCGGACATTAAGAGCAGTCCTCAACTACCGGGCTTGAAACCGTCGGTACCAACTACCGATATAAATGTAAATTCCTGTATATATTATACAAAAAATATATTGCTCTTATTTCGAGAAAGGTTTTTCCCTAATAATAGAGCACTGTATGGGATTTCTTTTTCTACAAAAAAGTACAAGTATATATATATATATATATATATATATATATGTGTGTGTGTGTGTGTGTGTGTGTGTGTGTGTGTGTGTGTGTGTGTGAATAATAATAAGCGCTTATAGCTCTTAAAGAGATAGAGGAATACAAGTTGTTAATATCGCTAAAAAAACGTCCACAACTAAGTAATATTCATATATATATATATATATATATATATATATATATATATATATATATATATATATATATATATATATATGTATGTGTGTGTGTGTGTATATATATATATGTATATATGGCAGAGTTTTTTCTCTTGCTCTGACAATGATATTAAAAACCTACTTTTTATATTAAAAAAATAAATGAAAAATTACTTTTCAATATGCTCAATAATGGATATGCGAAGGACTTCATGAAAATGAAGTAATTTGCATATTCATTTGAAATACGAGCATTCATTAATTAGTTCTTCCTTTTTTATGGTTTCTTATTAGATAATTGGTTTCAATCAATCATTAAGATTAATTATTTTATGCATAGTTTTTACATTGTACATAGTTGAATAAAATTTTAGATGAAAATTATATGTAATGTGTGAGAGAATATACCACTATTCCTACAGCCAGATAACATCGCAGCTAACAAGAGCCATGAAAGCTAACAAACCGGAAATTCAAGACTCGAGTTTCGCCCTCATTTGGGCTCATCAGTTAGACCTATCCGAACTCAGGATTCGAGGCAAGCACTCTACCAAGTGGAATGAACCTACTTTCGTTTTGAACAAGGGATGTGATCATCGCAATCAGCCTATTGATTATTTCCACAGCAAGACAAGATCGCAGCTCACAAGAGCCATGAAAAGTGTGGAAATAATTTTATATTCTCTCACACATTCTGAAATAATAATTTGCTCGTGAGGATAGGGTTGTTTTGATGACATCCCTAGTGTATCTAAAACGTCTTACTAGTGAGACATCGACTTGGGTTAAGGTGGATTGCGATGATCAAATCCCTTGTTCGAGACGAAAGTAGGTTCATCCCACTGTCGGATTTCGTTGCGGTTTGCTTGATCTGTGATGGTTTATAAGAATGGATATATATATATATATATATATATATATATATATATATATATATATATATATATATATATATATATATATATATATATATATTACAAGATAACGTGCAAATCCCGTTTTCCTGAACCAACCAAAAATTCAACTAATAATAAAGTTTAAAAAAAAAAAAGAACTCTTACCGTATTGGACGCATTTTCTTTTTCTTTTTTTTTTTTTTGTTAGTTTTTTTTTTGTTAGTTTTGTTTTGTTTGTCTTTAGCGTCCAATACGGTAAACGGTTTTTTTTTTTTTAAACTTTATTATTATTTGAATTTTGGTTGGTCCAAGAAAACGAGATTTACACGTTATCTTGTAAAATATCTATATAGATCCTATTCCGGATATAAAACCAATTTTCTATTGGCTATTATATTGTACCAAATACATAGCACTAATTTCCAAAGTAAAAAAAAAAAAATATTTGAATGGAATCAACTAGAATCGAAACCAAAACATTGAGCGTTCCAGTCCTGGTCGATACCCTTTGAGCTATCGTTAGATTGACAAGAGAGAGGTAAAATAAAAAAAAAAACGAACTTATAAATGTGTATATATATATATATATATATATATATATATATATATATATATATATACATTAACGCATGCGTACAAAAACACTAGCCGGTCAACTTATGTCTATTAGGTCAAATTTGAAAAAACAAAACAAAAAACAAACAAAAATAAACAACATTTAACTCCTTAGCAGCAATTATTACCGGTTAATTACTCATAAAAGAACGGTCGACAAAAATGCATTATCTGACTGGCCTCGCACAGCTCTGTGACCTTGCGTCTCGATGGAGATGCAGTTTGAAAATTAGAGAAATTACGCACAGACATAGTGAGTATTATAAATTGAGATGCCTTCAATAAGTTTCAGACTTTTCTTCGTATGGGCGCACATAAAACTCTAGTCTCCTTTGAAATAATCTCCTCCGGCTGTAATACACTCGTACCATTCCAACAACCTCTAGAAGGCTTCATGGAAATCCTCTTATGTAAGCCTTTCGATGACTCTCGTCACAGCCTCTTTCATCTCCTCAATTGTCTCATAACGGCAACCTCTAAGATTTTTCTTGAGCTTAGGGAATAACCAAAAGTTACAGGGAGAAAGATTTGGATTATAGGAAGGGTGATGAACTATCTTGATGCCCATTTTGGTCAAATAGTCTATGACAAGGATGGTGCATTCGCGCAAATCTTCCGCATCTTCAATTCCTCGCGAATAATTATTTGTACAGTTCACACACTGGCATCAAACTGTGCACTTAATGTCTCTATAGACACACGACGGTGCTTATCCATGAAATTCTTTATTTGGCAAATCAACTCTGATGTTCTGACTTCCTTACTCCTCCCACACCTCTCCGCATCTCTAGCAGACTCTCATAAGATGGGTAGCAATTAGATACCGAATATTGAAGAGTCTACGAAAATTTTAAATGCCCGTAAAAAAAAAAGTCTTAAAAGTTATTGAAGGCATTACATTACCGATTCTAAGAGTTTCATTTTTGTGGGCCAGGCTAAATATTTAGTCCGTGTACATTAAGCTAACGCGGGAACTGCACACAACTAAGGCCATTCATTTTGTATTGTTGTAACAATTACTTAATGGCATGATGTACTTGAACTCGTTGCGGATCCTTCTTAACGAGCGATTGTGCGTGACAAGATTTATGTGCAAGTTTTACGTTATTGCAAAACGGCGACGTAAGAAGGGGAATTTATTTACCGATATGAACAATGCTTCTTGGCGAATTTCCTAATTGCATTCGGAACGTTAATCGCAAAGTTCAAACATTATACAGTCAAATGTTCCGAGGATAATTGTGTTTACGACTAAGCCTATTAGCTTAAGTATACGACGTTTTCACACAACTAACACTTTGAGTTTCAATTTAGTCATATGTGAGCTATGTAAGATGTGGTTTTTAGTGGCCTGTCCCCTCCACCTCCTTCTCCTTCTCTTTCTCTCTTCTCTACTCCTCATTATCTCTTTCCTCTTTCCACTTACATATATGCATTCATGTGTGTATGCGTGCATGTATATATATATATATATATATATATATATATATATATATATATATATATATAAATTACAATTAAATTTACCAAAATGATCCAAGATGGTAAAATTAAAGTATATTATAAATATTAAAGAATTAATATTTATAAAGTTATCTCAGCCAGATGTAAAAGATGTAAAACTCTCTGCCTATATGTGTATATATGGGAACACACACACACACACACACACACACACACACACACACACACACACACACACACACACATATATATAAGTACATAGATATGCACAAAGATAAATAGAATAAAATAGATTAGCCATTTAAATTACGATTCTTAGACACGCATTTTTGTTGGTTGGGCTATCTATCTATCTATCTATCTATCTATCTACTATATATGTACGTGCGTGTGTGTGAGTTCCTTCCCCATAGACGCCGAAACAGCTGGACCTATTTTTTATAAAATTTTATATAAATGTACTTTATATATATGGCAGTGTTTTCAGATAGGTTTCGTATGGGAATGTCTTCGATAAGTATCGTTAACTGATTATCGGAAAAAAATCCGATGAAAGCAGGACCAGACGATTTTGATAAAAGTTAGGTTCAAATGGTTCTCAACCTTTTTTTGATCAGGACTTTCTTTTCCTTATAATGTGTTTTAGTGAACCTTTATAGCTTATTTTATTTTTCAGTAATGCAAAGAAAACAAAAGCACATATACCAACAGTTTATCTTGAAGGAAGACTGAACCCATATTAACGTTACATGTACCATGGGGATCCACATGTACCCCGGTTGGGAACCATTCGACTATAAATATTTTCAGTTTCAGAATCTCGAGGCATATTTACGCATTACTTGCAAAAAAGAAGAAAGAAGAAAAGAAACGCGGGAACCTAACATTAGCCCACGTAAGCTTTTCTTTCAAAACTGTACTTAGGATTTCTCGTATATATATATATATATATAGTGGAAATGGTAATTAATAAAAACTGAAGAAAGTGCTCAATACTGATGTAGAGCAAATATGCGTTTTATTTTTTAAGTTACATTATTGTTTTAGCTACCCGGCCGTTTTTTTGGCCGTCTGTAGCTTCCTCAGACTTTTACTGAGGAAGCAACAGACAGCCAAAAAAAAAAAAAAAAAAAAAAAAACGGCCGGGTAGCTGAAACAATATTGTAACTTAACAGAAAGATACGGTAATAAAAATAAAACGTATATATATATATATATATATATATATGCATATATATGTATATATATATGTATATGTATATATATATATATCTGTATATGCATATATATATATCTGTATATGCATATATATATGTATATTTATGTGCATATATATATATATGTATATATATGCATATATACGTATATATATGTATATATATAATATATATATAATATATATATAATATATATATGTATAATATAATATAATATATATAATATATATAATCTATCTAGCTATCTTCTATATAAATAAAACAGTAGATGTATGTGTGTAAATACATATATATATATATATATATAAGTTATGAAAATATATATGGCAATTAAGGTACACAGAATAATTTGCGTTTCGTTCTCGTGAGAATTCGTCATCGCGCGTTTATATATACACATATGTTATTAAATTTTCTAGTTAGCCAATCAGCTTCCTAGTTGCCACCTCACCCATCCTAATCAGCCAATGGGGGACACTTACAGGACAAAGGCACAGTTGACCGCCGGTTTTCCCCTTCTTATTTTGTGTTTATGGGAAGTATAGATATCCTTTTGTTTTAGTAAGTTGACCTACTTTCTGGTTAAGTCAATACTGGAAATTTACGCATAAAATTATATCTTCGTATATTCATTTAAAAAAGTGATAATATATATATATATATATAATTCAAACACGGTAGGGTTTGAATATATGGTTAAGTAGCAGTTTCAGTCCTTTATAACTGCTTTAAAGCTTCACCGCTCACTCATTTTTCGACCAAATTTCAAACAATTATTACAGTTTATAGATCACCTTCTCAGCTATATTGTGAAATTTTTTTTTTCGATTTTCGTTCTGTAAAACAAAATTTATGATGAATTTACTGGTTGTCAAAATTGTAAAAAACGTAAGGAGTTGAGCGACGTTTTTTTATGACTGGTTTCCATAACAACCACGTCGCTTTAGCGACTACTATTGCTACCAATTCACCGCTCTCGCGAAAAGAGGAGTAACAAGTGAAACAGACACAATGAAAGAATGAAAGGGAGATAATTGGGGAGATTTTATTGAAAGCAGACGAATGCCGTACATTGTTATTACATATGTGTATGTTATGTTTATGGGGGCAAAAAAAAAAAAAAAAAATTAAAAAATAAGACTGAAATCAAACAATGAACATGTGAATTTACTGGAAACCTGAAAAAATCATGGATTACAATAGAAAAATGCGAGCATGAAAAGTAATATGGTTAAGCTTAATCATGGAAAAGTAAAGGACTAGTTGTTAAAACTGGAAAAGAAAAGGACAAGATACTCTAGTAAAAAATATAAGAAATTTATAACTTTGAATATTGCAGCATTAATAATGTTTCAAATTCAATTTATAATATTATATAATACTTAATGCTGCAATATTTTAATTATTTATTATATTTTTTACTAGAATATCTTGTACGTTTGTTTTCTAGTTTTAACAACTAGTCCTTTACTTTTCCATGTTTAAGCTTAACCATATTACTTTTCATGCTCGCATTTTTCTATTGTTATATATATATATATATATATATATATATATATATATATATATATATATGTGTGTGTGTGTGTGTGTGTGTGTGTGTGTATTATTCCACGAATTTCAGCCTTTTGGATTATATTGGACCATCTTCCAATTACGCGATTTCTTGGGATTTTACTTGTGCGAATGAAAATTTAACTAACTTTGTTGGATTTACATTTTTGGATTTTACCGTTATTGGATACTTTACCTTCCACCAGACTATCCATTTACGTGAAATCACCTTTTTCTTCACCCTATTCCCTCGGTTTCACTTTTTGTTTTCAAGTAAGATCTTTGACTTACTTGCAGTTTCATCAAATACTTTTGCAAGCAAAATCCGATCACGCATTTTGCCAATTCCTACCCTTTGATGAGAAGGAAAGTATTTCTTCGAAACTCCGCGGATTAAGGACTATCCACTTATTAAGTGTTTCCTTTTCAAATTACATATGTTGTAAACTCTTTTTCAAAGTGATTTTAACATGTTTTATTAACTATTTGCTCTTATATATATATATATATATATATATATATATATATATATATGTATATATATATATAGCTTACATCTATTGATCAAGAAAGAAAATGGCAGCTGCGTTCTTAGAATGTGTTCAAGAACTCTTGTGAATGATGTTTATGGCAATGATTTCACGCAGGATGGAGACATAACAATATTTCAACTTGTCATGAATTTGTCTTACCATTTCGAAATAGTTCAATGTATTGATAAGCATCGGTTCGTAGCCAATACTTATAGTTGTGCAAAATGTATAATTTATCATACGTACTGAACCGTTATTTGCACTCAATTTATGGCTAGAGATGGACATGTTCAAAAAAGGGATTTCAGCGTTCAATAAAACAAAAACATCTTTTTTTGAGCGAAGCAAAGTTTCTTACGAACAATTATCGGAATAATTTATACATAGACTACAAATGGTTTTTGAGTTTCAGGTTTTTATATAAAACTTTGAACTCAGACGCAATTTTGTTTTAAGGCCGCTATGTGTTCCCACAATAGCCATTAGTCGCGTGCTCTCATGTAATGAATGAATGCGTGAACGTAGGATTGACATGATATTCTTAAAGATAAACTAAAATGACCGAAAAATGGGCTGAAATGACTGAAATAAATAAAAAGTAAATGACTTAGAATAACTTTAATGAACTTAAGGATGAATTGAATGACCTTATGAATGACTTGAAAGCTTAAAAAATAACTGGAATCCTTCAAAAACAACTTGAATGATCTGGAGAATTACTTGAAGGCTTTGAGACTGACTGGTTGTAAAGTGGGTGATCATTTTACACTAAATTAATACAGAAAAGTTATCCCCACTTTATATAACAAAGTTACAAACATAAGTACAACATGTAGTAAGAACAGATACTACAATTTGATCTTGGCCAAAAGGCCAAGAAAAGGGTATTTATTTGCTCCACCACCGAGCAAACTAGGCACAAGGCCGATTTTTAATGTGAGGAGTGAAGGGGAAATGGGGACCAACTCCCCGGGGAGGAGGAGAGCTGGATAGTGACAATTGGTATGAAGGGTTGCCCCTACATTGACCAAGTTCTTATATGTGGGGTTGGTATTTATTTGCTTCCCCACGAGCAAATTATGCACAAGGCCGATTTTTAATGTGAGGAGTGAAGGAGAAATGGGGACCAACTTCCCGGGGAGTAGGGGAGCTGGATAGTGACAATTGGTATGAAGGGTTGCCCCTACATTGAATAAGGTCTTATATGTGGCGTTGCCCCCACATATAGTCTTTGCTTGCAGTATCTGCCGGAACAGATACTACATGTTGATCTTGGCCAAAAGGCCAAGAAAAGCTTAGAACAGCATCTATTAATAACAGACCATTGATCCTAACCAAAAAGGTCAAGTACAAAAGTGTTACGGACAGACCGACTGACCGACCGACCAACGGAGTGACTTATAGAGTCGCTTGCACGCGACTGAAAACAACTTTTTCTGTGTTTATGTTCGTGTGAGTTCGTTCCCTATGAACGTCTGGGCGACTTTTTTTTTTTTTTAAATTTCACTCAAATATTCCTTATATGTCTGTCAGTGTTCTTAGATAGGTTTTGAACGAGAATGTCTTCGATAGGTATCGATAATCCCCCCCCCCAAACAAAAATAAAACAAAAACAAAATCCAATAAAAGTAGCAACATGCGATTTAAGTTAACGCCTTATACAGCCTAACATCATAAGTCGAATTGCCCGGCATGTAGAATCAACAGGGTACTTTGATATGATAAGAACACTTTCGAAATAAATGTTTCTATTTAGAGCACAATTGAAGCATGATACTTGATAATGATACTTTAATTCAAGTCATTATATATAAAATAATTTTACAAAATAGATTCTCTCACAGTAGACTCTCTACAGTGCAATGTAAACTACAATGGATTGTTTCGGCATAGAATCAGGTTGAAATGGACGTTCGAAATTCACTCGAAGCTTGTAGTCTCAAAATAACTTTGTCTCATTGAGACGTCTTAATACCCTTATGTTGGTCGAACTGCTATTATCATTTGCAAACACCAATTCCCTTATGTTGTGCGAATTATTATATTATTGCACGCTGTTGTGCTTTGTGAATCAACTGACTTTCATCATTGCAATATAATTTCGGTCAGAGATGATAGTAAGGTCTACAGTTTGACCTGTTGTTTGTCCGCCATTCGCCTGCCAAGTCCCAAGTTATTGTTTTAAAATATTGAACCCTTTGCATCTATTTTTGCCGGTTAAAAACAAATTGATTTTTTTTCCACGGATCCAAATCTCCTATTGTTGTGTCTGTATCCATAACAACACGAACGCAGAAAGTAAAGGTAAAACAAATATATTAAAACGAAAATATAATACATATTTACAAAGGTGCAGTTGTACTGCAATTGGAAGATAGTCCGGCAGAGGGCGTGTTAAAGTCTTTCATGGAGCAACCGGCACATGCGTCTAGCCTATCCGGCGTTCGAACACAGCTCCCCGGTCTTGCTGACTTGATACCTTTATCTATATCTTGTTCACCCACGTATGCTAATTAGTGGGCGTGTCCACAACACCTATATATCAAGTTCCAAATTTTTAGTGTGGTTTTCCTTCCATATAAAGTGGTTGGTTTTCACAAATTGTCACCCATCTGATACTGACCGGGATAAAAGTCACTTAACTTGAGTAAACATGATTATACCGTATACGTACAACTTAGTAATAAGTGTTCGTTTCACTAGTAGAAGGATTTAATCAGCCAGTTTTCCCGAGAAAATATTTCTCGGAGTGAAACACGAACGTTTCTATGTAGCTTGCTTGCCACAAGTATATTATGCACAGTTATTAAGCTGCACGCAGACAACTAGCTCGACGAATTTCTGGGTGTGAAACACAAACGTTCTTGTATAGCTTGCTTGCTATAAATACATTATACTCTAATATATATACAATGGTCGTTCCAAAAGTAAGGCCTCATTAATAAAAGTTAAAGAGCTACCAAGACAAAAGTGGTACCGTTAAAACGAGCGGCCTGTTGTGTTCCAGAATTTATTTTTCTACATAGTCACCACCATTCTTCATGCACTTTTGTCAGCGATGAGGTGGTGTCTGTTGCCATACTGAAATCGACGAACCCATCTCCTAACTGTGCTGACGTCAACTGCATCCGCTTAGTAAAAATTCAACAGACGCCGGTGAATGTTGTTTGGAACAACTTTTTCTGCGTGGAAATATTCAACGACGCATCTTTACTTCAAACGCGCGTCCATGGTAGAGGTTTCTTTCTTAGAGTCTAACACCGTCAATATCTGCAACGGAGACATGAAATTTTCAGGTCATGAATGCATATGTTCAGTCATTATGACAATTCAATTTGCAATTCCACTCTATTTTTGCAATTCCTGGTCTATTTGCGCGGAATAAAGAAAAATAGGAGGCATTAACGCCGTTGGTACATAAATAATGCCCTATAAACAGTCGGTCACTCATCTATTTGCCGATCATGCACGACATTGCTTAACTTTAATGATGTGACGGGCAGTATTGTTTCAGTGTTATGCAATCCAATAGCAATACAAATGTAATTTATTAATCCAGTCAGCTGATGATTCAAGTAAAATGATTCATCAATCTCCATTTGCAAGGTATGAAGACCAAAATTGATTGGCTCCCTAGTGTGATTACAGGTGCTCCCGGACACGTAAGTAATATCGGGATATGCTAATATCGGAGACATCAGATGCCGACGTGTCCATTATCTCAAACGTGGTATACTTCTTAGTTTTCCGTCATTTCGACAGTAATCATGTTTTTGTTTTCTTGCATTCAAGGCAAATGGAATGATTGGATCAACACTTACACATCCAACATTGTTATAAAGAAATATGAAACTCGAGTACGACCTCATGTAGAGAATTGATATATATATATATATATATATATATATATATATATATATATATTTAGTGGAGATGGTAATTAATAAAAACTGAAGAAAGTGCTCAATACTGTTGTAGAGCAAATATGCGTTTTATTTTTTGTTACCGTATCTTTCTGTTAAGTTAATTATTGTTTCGGCTACACGGCTGTTTTTTTTGCCGTCTGTAGCGTCCTCAGACTTTTACAGTAAAAGTCTGAGGACGCTACAGACGGCAAAAAAAAACGGCCGTGTAGCCGAAACAATAATGTAACTTAACAGAAAGATACGGTAACAAAAAATAAAACGTATATATATATATATATATATATATATATATATATATATATATATATATATATATATATATATATATATATATATATATAAGAAGCAAACAAACAAAGATGGCCGCCGGAACAAACACACGATGGTGAGCCTTCTATGAACTGTTTTTTTTCTTACATTGTCCTGCATTTTTTTTTTTCAATCTAAGCATATAATTTTTATCATTTCTGAAGCGTATATGCACGTAAGGGGACGGTATTGACATAATAACCGTTTGTTTCTGCGTTACGAAACGGATCTGTAGAAAAATGTGTCGAACTTTTGACATGCTGGGGGAACTGTTTTGGTTGAAAAGTAAATATTTAGATCTTTGAATGTTATTATACTATAATTTCTTTCTGTTGTTATATTAACCATAGATCGAACTTCTAAATAAAAAAGGATTGATATACACAAAAAGTGAAATATAATTAAAACAACAACAACAACACACACACACACACACACACACACATATATATATATATATATATATATACATATGTTTGTGTGTGTGTGTGTGTGTGTGAGTGTGCGTGTGTTGCAATATTTTTAAGGTAATGAGGAGGTATGCTCCCTGACAGCCGGAAGATTCTACTTATAAACGATGCTGCTAAGAACTGACGAATCAAATTAAATCACGTTCTGCTACCAACCAATCAAAAACCAGAGATGCTCCATAAAAATTAAACCTTTTCTGTAGCAATTTCGCATGTTTTCTTCGGGTCAACACGGAAAGAATCTTTTTTTGCACTGTGGCTTCCAATTAAAGAACTGCCTACTGAAAACCAGTCACCTCCAGGACTTGTATAGAACAACTAACCATCGGTAACTAAACATGGTTTACAACTCAAGAAGCCAAATTTGGAAATCAAATTTTCGCTCCCAAACTGATAAAAAAAACTTGCATGTGTGAATACCCTTTATGTAAAATTTCACATGTTCAGACACAAATTTGGCTGAATAGTTTGCTAGAGGCCGTAAAGGTCAAATCTTTTAAACTTTAACCCTTTGACAGTTAAATTTTCGGCAAAAACCGATAAAAAAGCTTGTCCTATGTCTGAATACACTTTATGTAAAATTTCAAATGTTAAGACCAAAAATTGGCTGAGTAATTTCGTAGAGACCGCAGAGGTCAAATGCTTTTACTTTCGACCCCAATTTTGATCCTTTAACACTTATCATTTTGGGCTCAAATCAGGTTAAAAAATTGGATCCATGTTCAAGTAACCTATATCTAAAATTTAAAGTGTTTAAACCCAAAATTGGCCGAGGAGTTTGGTAGAGTTTTCAAAGATCAAACCGTTGGTTGACCTTTAACCTTTGACGGATAAAGTTCTGGGTTAAAACCGATTAGAAAGATTTTCCCAAATCTCAATACACCTTATGTCAAATCTCGAGTCTGTAGACTGAAAATTGACAGAGTAGTTTAATAGGGAAAAGTACACACACAGGCTTACAGATAATTTTACTTTTTTAGATGTATAGATTGGCATATCTGTGTATCCATCTGCCATTAAAACACTTTTCCTTAAAGGATACATAATATTAGCAATGCATATGAAAAATAAATATTTTTAAAATTATAAATATTAATATGTCTGGACATTTTTAGAAACAATGTCTATAACCATATGCTAATATGGCTAATTATTTTTTTAACTGTGGTTTGTAGATTTCCGATTATAAAACAGTAATACTTTTAGAGGGAATATTTTTTTTCATCTACATTTATGCCTTTGTTATATTCGCCTTGATGTTCTGTAAATATATTTGTGAAGATTGGTTGACCTTCAAAATGGCGCCCATTGAACCATTATTAAATATAGCAAGATTGTCTACGATTTGGCAAAATTAAATGTCCATCTACATCCAAATTTGCAGCTGTAAATATCCGACAATGGACGAGGTGCCTTCAATAAGTTTCCAGACATTTTTCGTTTGGAAACTTTTATTGATCAGACACAAATGAAACTTTGATCCCCTTCAAAGTAATCTCATCCGGCTGCAATGTTGTACCGCTCCAACAACCTCTGGAAAGCTCTATGGAAGTTCTTTTATGTGAGAGTGTTAATGACCTTCGTACAGCCTCTTTCATTTCCTAAATTGTCTCATAACCACAGTCTCTAAGGTTTTTCCTTGAGCTTAGGGAATAAGCAAAAGTCACAGGGAGCAAGGTCTAGACAATAGGGAGGATGAGGAACTATCTTGATGCCCATCTTGGTCAAATAGACTGATATTATCCTCAGTATCTCGTGAATAATAAAAACCTAACAGCCAGCCATGGTTCTCCCCAGAATGTGCAGCTGCTATCGCGCACAGAAATCACTTTTTCCATAGCTACCAACGTAATAGATGCACTGAGACTAAAGCTGCTTTCAGGACTGCCAGCAACCACTGTAAAAGAGTAATAAAAAATTCAAGAGAGCTATATGCCCAGTCTGTTAAATCCAAGGTAGCTGATCAGCGGCTTGGTTCCCACCAGTTTTGGCAAATAACAAATAGGATCCTGAACAGAAGTGTGCGTTCTATCCCAACCATTATCAATGGACCAGAGGTCATCTCGTCAGCGTCAGACAAGGCCAAACTATTTGCAAAGAACTTTGCAGCTAATTCTACCCTATGCGACGAAGGCCATCAACTTCCCATATTTCCTCCTATAACACAGAACAAGCTAGGTAACATACAAATATCCGTGCATGAGGTCGCCAAGCTAATCAAGAACCTAGATTCCAGTAAAGCAACTGGCCCTAATGGCATACCAATTATAGTGTTAAAAAAGCTTCAACCAGAACTCGCTCCCATACTTACAAAACTATTTAAGCGCTGCCTTAAGGAGAAGTGCTTTCCGATTCCCTGGAAGACCTCATCAGTTTGCTTTGTATTTAAGAATTCAGGTGATAAGTCATCTCCCTCTCAGTACAGACCAATAAGTCTACTGTGTGTTATGAGTAAGTTGCTGGAATCCATATTAAATAGAGAAATAGTCAACCACCTCAGCAGGAACAACCTTCTTAGTGACACACAATATGGTTTCCGCTCTGCAAGATCTACCGCAGATGTGCTGACGGTTATATCCCACAGGATTAGTGAATCTCTTGACAAAGGCTTCCTTTCTAGGGCAATTGCTCTTAACATATCAAAGGCCTTATACAAGGTATGGCATAAGGGTCTACTTCACAAGATTTCCAGCTACGGTATAACTGGAAATGTTTTCTCAATCATTAAATCATTTCTCTCCGATAGGCTCATAAGAGTAGTGGTCGATGAACAAAAATCAGAGGCCTGCAATATAAATGCTGGAGTTCCTCAGGGGTCAATCCTGGGCCCAACTCTTTTCCTGATCTACATCAATGACCTCCCTAAACACATACTTAAATCATTCGTTGACATCTATGCTGATTACATGACCATCTACGGCAACACATCAAAGGCTGTAAATGACAAAGTTCTCTCTTATTCTCTCTCCTCTGATCTCGAGCGCGTGGTTCAGTGGGGGAAGACGTGGCTGGTTACCTTTAATGCATCTAAAACCAAACTCCTATCCTTACATCATCAACGCTCTGATCCCCATCTGGCATCAAGTGGGATGGATGGCTCTCGTCTGGGAAAGGCCCCGTGTTTTGACAAGTTTGTCCTATCAGCAGGTGCAAAGTACTGGGGCTGCTGTATTGCCATTTGGTGAATGGATTCTGGACCATGCAGTAGCTTCTGGTGGGGCCTCTCGATGCCATACTAGTGGGTAATTGTTACGGCTTTACCTTATCATTAGCTACAAATAAAATAAAAAAAAATTCTTCGTTTCTTTTTCTCTCTTAATTTCCCCTCTCTGTCCTGCTCTAAGTAAATCTGACGACCTAGTCCACAAATTTCAAAATTTCATCATGACAAGTTTCAAGAAAAAATACACGATTAAACCCGGTTCTCCAACTTCCAACGTAGACCCCTACTACCATGTCTCCTTCTCCAACATCCGGGATCTACGTTCTAACCTTCCAGAGGTTGAAACCCAATTACAGGAGACTAAACCAGACCTTTTATTTTTAAGTGAAACTGGCATTGGACAGGCTATTTCCCTAGAAGAGTTTGCAATTAAAGGATACTCTAACTTAACTTCTAAATCTGACCCCCAAGTGCCTATATTAAAGATAGCTTTCACTGTGGTAGGGACATCTCCAGGGAAGATCCTAACTTACCCTATATGTGCTTCCGGGTTGCTTTAGCTCACACTACGGCATTTTTATTTACTCTCTATCGCCCCCACAACAGCGGAGTTACTATCTTTCAAAGCATATCTGAGAAAATTGACCAAGTCCTATCTGCTTATCCTTCAGCTAACATTCACGTATGTGGAGACTTCAATGTTCACAACGTCGAATGGTTGACCCACTCAAACAAGACCGATGATGAGGGGAGGTTCTGTCATGATTTCTCCATTGCCTATGACCTCACTCAGATTGTTCAGGAACCCACCCGAGTGCCCGACAATGACGGCCAGTATGCGAGCCTACTAGACCTTTTTCTCACAACTTGCCCTGAACTATGTTCAGTTTCTGTTCTGTCGCCTCTTGGATCTTCCGACCACTCTGTTGTATCAATTAAGATAAAAATGAAGTGTAATAAGTCCCCAGACGTACCTCTCCATCGTACAGTATATCGATACACTAAGGCTGACTGGGATAGCTTCCGTACATTTATAACTGATCTACCTCTGCATTCCATATTTAAAAAGGATGTGTCCTCTATAGTATTAGACCTGACGGAATGGTTAATTGTAGGTATTGATCGTTTCATACCCTCGAAAAAGTTTCAGCAAAAACCTAACAGCCAGCCATGGTTCTCTCCAGAATGTGCTGCTGCCATTGCGCACAGAAATCACTTTTTCCACTGTTTCCAACGTAATAGATGTATGGAAACTAAAGCCGCTTTCAGGACTGCCAGCAACTATTGTAAGAAAGTAATAAGGAACGCAAGAGAGTTGTATGCTCAATCTGTTAAGTCCAAAGTAGCTGAGCAGCGGCTTGGTTCCCACCAGTTTTGGCAAATAGCAAACAGAATTCTGAACAGAAGCGTGTGCTCCATCCCAACTATCATCAATGGACCTGAGGTAATCTCGTCAGCATCAGACAAAGCCAAACTCTTTGTCAAGAACTTTGCAGCTAATTCTATCTTTTGCGATCAAGGCCGCCAACCCCCAATATTTCCTCCTGTATCTGAAAACACACTATGTGATATACATATATCTGTACGTGATGTTGCCAAGCTAATCAAAAACCTTGATTCCAGTAAAGCAACTGGCCCGGACGGTATTCCAATTATAGTACTCAAAAAACTTCAACCTGAACTAGCGCCCATACTTACAAAACTATTTAAACGTTGTCTTAAGGAGAATAGTTTCCCATCTCCCTGGAAAATTTCATCAGTATGCCCTGTATTTAAGAATTCAGGCGATCGCTCATCCCCCTCTCAGTACAGGCCAATAAGTTTCCTGTGCGTCATGAGTAAGTTGCTGGAATCTGTGTTAAATACAGAAGTAATCAACCATCTCAACAAAAATAACCTGCTTAGTGACACTCAATATGGTTTCCGTTCTGCTAGATCTACAGCAGATGTGCTTACAGTTATATCTCATAGGATTAGCAAATCTCTCGACGGAGGCAACCTTTCTAGGGCAATTGCTCTTGACATATCTAAGGCCTTTGATAGGGTATGGCATAAAGGTTTACTTCATAAGATCTCTAGCTATGGTATAGCTGGAAATGTCTTCTCAATTATTAAATCATTTCTTTCTGATAGGTTCATAAGAGTAGTAGTTGAGGGGCAAAAATCAGAAGCCCACAGTATTAATGCCGGTGTCCCTCAGGGGTCCATCCTGGGCCCAACTCTTTTCCTGATCTACATTAATGATCTTCCAAATCACATCCTTATATCATTTGTAGACATTTATGCTGACGACACTACCATTTATGGTAGCACATCTAAGACAGTAAACGACCAAGTTCTCTCCAATTCTCTCTCCTCTGATCTTGAGCATGTAATACAATGGGGAAAGGAGTGGGTGGTTACTTTTAATGCATCTAAAACCAAGCTTCTCTCTTTACATCATCAACCTTCTGATCCCCATCTGGCATCAATTGAAATGAATGGCTCTCGTCTTCAGGAGGCCTCAAGTTTTGACAAGCTTCTGGGCTTGACCACTACTCCTGATCTTAAATGGAACACGTACATTAAATCTGTTGCCAAGGCCGCTGGAAAAATGGTGGGATCTTTCTATCGATCCAGTAGATATCTCACTGCTGATGCAATTCTCTATTTATATAAGAGCCAGGTACGTCCAATGATGGAATACTGTTGCCACATCTGGGCAGGAGCTGCTAGAAAGGACTTGTCCTGCCTTGATAGAGTTCAAAATAGACTTCGTAGCCTCGTAGGAGATGTCCTTTTCTCTTCCTTGCAACCCCTATCTCACAGAAGAGATGTTGCGAGTTTGTCTCTGATGTATCGTTATTTTCATGGAAAGTGTTCGACTGAGCTTCAATCTATGGTCCCTCCTCGCAAAACTTTCACAAGAAACACTCGTCTAGCTGTAAACACTATCAATAATTCCCCCAACTCTTTATCTGTGCCTAAACCTAAACGTAGATTCCATGAACAAAGCTTCTTTATTAGAACTGCACGCCTGTGGAATTGTCTTCCGTTTTCCTGCTTTCCGGCTGACTACAATATGGTGGTCTTCAAGTCTAACGTAAATAAGTTCTTGATGAGCCGTTCCATATAAGTTATCAAATTTAACAAATTTTCATTACTAATGATTATTATATTGTCCAATTTCTACTGTACACTCTTTAACCCTTATCCTTGAGTGGCCTCTTGGCCTTGATAATGTGTTG
>NC_136523.1:41718682-41778682 GCF_053919585.1 Euprymna scolopes | reverse complement strand
TGCGCTCTACGGCTGCTGCTATGCGGACAGTGAATTAATATATATATATATATATATATATATATATATATACATATATTTTTATATAGCATAGATGGGATGAGATAAGCGAATATGTATATATCAAGAGAGAAAGAAAGAAAGAGAGAGAGAGAGAGAGAGAAACGAGGAGGGAGAAAGGGTGCGGGATGAGGGATTAGGTGAGATTAGATAGCTGGAGGTTTGGTTGGAGGAAGAGATTGATCCTCCTAGGTGAGCGAGTTTGGCGGGGACGGGGGAGTCGTTCAAGATCAGGACGGCTTGTCGAGAAAAAGAAAAAGAGAGAGATGATAAAGGCCGTTCGTGTTTGATCAGGTTACGTGTGCTTCCGACTCGTTGCCATGCCAACCACGCACCTGTCTGGCTCACGAGTTTTTCCAAAAATGGAATCTGCCTTGGAAATCAGTTTCTTTTCAATTCTCTCCCTCAACTTGGGTATTAATCGCGAACGAATGCGCTCTTCTTCGCGAATAAAAAGAATTACAAGACAAAAACATGTATCGATCCTTTGAACAAAAAATACCAGTAAATACAATCCTCACTCGAAAAGTATTGCAACGGTAAAGCCAATTTCTGTTTTTTTTTATTATTATTAAAGATCGGCAGATATAGCGTGATTTTGTTTATTGGCGTGAAATCCACCAGAGTGCTCGATTTTTAAGCAAAAGATTATAAAATTTATTTTATAGCAAACGTAGCATTAATACGGATTGTCTCAGGGGTCGATCCTTGGACCTCTATTAATCCTGATATTAGTAAACGACCCCCTGATAATATTGTGTCCGAGGTGGGTATATTGGCTGACGGTGCAATAATAACAGGCGATCGATGCCTCCGTTCAGTCTCGAAAGACAAAGGATACCCCTTGTAAGGGCAGCTGCATGTGTAATTGTGAGGCAAGGGTTACGCAATCACCACCCACACCTCTCCTTAATCAGCACTGTTTGAGTCCAGTGGCAAGGAAAAGTCCAGGACGACTGGAAACAATACCGAGATAAGCGGAGAGCGCATACAGCACCTGGTAGTCACAAAATCACTCATTTTAGAACTGACCAGGTTAAACGTTGCTTAACTTCGGTGATCTAGCGGGAACCGGTGTGTCAATGTGATTATGCCGTATAACATGCACGAGAGAACGTATATACATAAATTTAAGACAATGGCAGAATCCTTAAAAGGACTGTAGTTGAATGGAGCTGCAAATGGATGATAACATTTAATGCTAGTAACACTAAGCTGCTCTCCTTTAACAATTACAAGACGCCTCTCCAACCGCCGATACCCATGACAAATGACACCCTGCCTTAGAATTCTTCCTCCGAACTCCTTGGCCTAACATTCGCGGGCAATATGAACTGGAGCAAATACATTGAGGAAATTGCGAAGGCTGCTGCAAGAAAGGTAGGTTCCCTCTATCGAGCTAGAAGACTAATCACACCTGAGAGTATCGTGTACTTCGACAGGACCACTGTTTGGCCATGAGTGCCGTGTTGTTGCCACATCTGGGATGGCACATCTGCCGCTGGCCCCTCCCTCTTGGATAGGGTCCAAAAAAGAGTTTTCAATCTAATAGATCTCACTTTGTCAACTAAGCTCCAATCCCTGTCCCATCACCACAATGTTACATCTCTGCGCCTGTTTTACAAATATTTTAATGAAATGTGCTCTGATGAACTCGTTGTACTTGTGCCCCACACCTGATGTACATACCCCGACAAACCTGCTTAGCAACAGAATCTCACGACTTCACTCTTGAGTTCCATAAATGCCAGAAAGCTTTCTACTCTAACAGTTTATTCTCTTGAACAGCTAGACTTTGGAATTCTTTTCCTGATACCTGTTTCTCTGACTGTATCGATACACGGAAGTTTAAATGTAACGCAACCAGCATATACAAGATGGCAACGTAAGTTGTACGTTTTCTGACCACGTAAAAATTCTAGTCAAATACAAGCATTTTTATAACTGAATGACCCCGATTAAACCTGAAACCCCCTTTAGCATAGTTAGCATAGTTATACCAAATTAGCATTCCCCCACTAATTGAACCTATACACACTAGTATGTTTAAGATTTGGAGCGGCCATCAAAAACGCATAAAAATATCATTCTTTAACCCTGCCCATCCTTTCCTATATCTTAACACACGCAAATCCACACTTTTATTGAGTCTTATTTACATACAACAAAATCTTAATTATATATATATATATATATATATATATATATATATATATAGATGTATATATATATATATATATATATATATATATATATATATGATGAGAATAATGGAAATAGTATCCCGATAAAATAGAGAAATAAAAAGGAACAAACCGAATTATGTGTTTCGTCTTTATTTCGAGAGGCAGTCTCGAAATAAAGACGAAACGTTGAAGAATACGTAACTCGGTTTGTTCCTTTTTATTTTTTTTTCTCTCTCTCTCTCTCTCTTTCTCTCTCTCTCTCTATATATATATATATTTATGTATGTGTATGTGTATGTGTGTGTGTGTATCGGGTTGGACAATGGAAACACCTTATGAATGTGTTTAAAATCTATAAAAATTGAAAAAATTACCCAAATGTTGGTCATGTGTTTTTAACGATGTACAAGTCTTTCTGGCGCTGTTCCAGGAATGTCTACAGCGCACTTGAAAGAAAAAAAAATGTACTAGTGCAAACTTTTTCTACCCGCACCTTTCCAACACCGATCATATCTAGATAATCCAGTTACATAATATTATACATTCTGAACATCCAAGAATATGATGCTTATTAACAATTGAAAAACAAACTTAAATTCGAAACGGCTTCATTGCATATTTTGCGTTATGAGTAACACTCTGTCGAATGGTGAATACGTAAGCTAGTATACTCTATTTTGACATCTATACAAGTGAGAATGTGTGTGTATGTGAGGTCAACTCTCAACCTATATACTCAACGAATTTTTAGTCTAAAGGCTTGAAATTTGGTATATATAATTGGTTTTCATTTGGAAAAAGGGTCGCTAAGATGTAAAAATGTAAAAATTGCTACTTGAGGCTCATCGGATTTTTATCTGTTTATCAGCTGTTTCACGAATGCGCATGCGCGGCTGTGAAACGTGACTACCTCCTTATATTGAGGAAAAGTAGGTTTGAAAACATTTTCAAAGTTCGTGATAAGCTGGTCTAATGGTTATCGTACTCGACTCACTGTCTTTAGGTTTTGGTTTCGATCTCAGCTCGAGATTTTTTTTGTTTTTTCTACTTACAGTAAGTGAACTGTTTAGAAAAAAATATATTACTCGCATGCACATGTTTTAGGTTATTTTCGTTTTTTTTTTGTTGTTACTTAATTTTTTTCAAGGAATTTAACGTTATATTTTATACTGGGTAACGCCGGGTATGCCTGCAAGTATATATACAATTGAAGACGGCACCTAACTCATTCAGCACACAAAATTCTAACCTGCAATGTCAAAATAACACACACACACGCACACACACACATATACACACACATACACACAACAATAACATTTTCGAAGTAATCTATGTAAAAACTAACATAAACAAAATCGCATTCACCTGACACATCTTAACCGTTTTCAGCAACTAAAAACTAAATAAATGAAACGAAAACGACTATAAGCAACTATATTAAATTGCACTTCTTTCAAGTAGAAAAAAAGAATAAAATAATCGATAACATAAATAGACAAGCAGAATATACATAAATATACATAAGTGAATAAATAAATAAACATAAAATAGATCAACAAAACACTATAATGTAAATAAAAAATACACACCTGATGAACAATCGCACAAGATGGAAAACACTCGAGACTGACTACGAATGGGTTTCGTATTATATAATAAAGAATGACCGATCTGTCGAAAGCAACAAAATAGCGGAATGATTGTTAGCTTTCAGGTCGAAAGTATAACCTCAGTAGATAAACAGAAGTTACGATATGATATTAGACCCAAGAGACAGCGTTGTGCTACTTTATTCTAGTAAAACTTCAAAGCGAGAAACGCTGGGATTTAAGCTTCTAGCTGCAATGGCAGAGAATCTTCGTAAATGTGTCCCACATCAATGTATAGATTACTCCAAGAATATATATATATATATATATATATATATATATATATATATATATATATATATATATATGTACCTTATTTGCATTTATATATATATTTATATATAAACTAACATTGATAAAAAAAACTTAAAAAAACACTAACCTAGATTTAAAAGAGATCAAGAAACTAAATATCCAGGCTAAATAGAGCACACACAAAGGAACAGGTCAACCAGAGGTCAAATAGGCCTTTGTCCGATAAACGCATGCTCATTGGTTGATAGGAGGGGCGCGGTGGATACTAGAAAGCTGATTGGCTAACTAAAATCTTAATAGAAGATGCGCATATAAAAACGACAAACAGCCACAGAATTCGCGCATAAGCCTGAAGAATCCTAGAGTGGATGAAACGCCGAATATTCAGTGTAGCTTAATAGCCATATACATTTTATAACTCACTATATATATATATATTTATATATATATATATATATATATATATATATATATGTATATATATATATATATATATATATATATATATATATATGACTACTCCATTTAATCACATAAATTAATATACGAAGATATAATTTTATGCGTAAATTTGCAATATTTACTTCAAAACGCTCAATACATAGGTAGAACTACGTAGTAAGTTATAAAACGTATATGGCAATTAAGATACACATAATATTCCGCGTTTCATTCTTGTGAGAATTCGGCAGGCTTATTTAATTAAGAAACCCAACGAATTCTCACGACAATAAAACGCGGAACATTCTGCGAGGCTTAATTGCCATATATGTTTTTAAAACTTACTCTCTCTCTCTCTCTCTCTCTCTCTCTCTCTCTGTAAGGATGGCTGCGTGTGATTTTTCGTGGCAAGAGTTTCGCAATCTCCAACCACACATCTCCTGAGTCGGCGTTGTTAAATACCAATGACAATGAAAATAATGCAGAGATAAGCAGAGCGGACATACAGCGCCTAGAATTCCCAAATTGTCACTCATCTGGTACTAGCCAGGCTCAATGTTGCTTGACTTCAGGGATCTGACGAAAACCAGTGTTCCATACATACATATATATATATGGATACACACACATATGTATATTTACATACACACATATATACGTAAATATATATGTATACTCACACATACATAAATATATACATACGTATATACGTACACACATACAGTGATGATCATATTTATTGGCACGGTAAAATAAAAGTTAAATTTTGTCTAATAAATTCTAAAAAAGGGATTAAATTAAAGAAAATAACAAAGTATATTATGTATTTTTAACTGGCCTTTCCGATGCAGCAATCGGATTTTAGAAAAAATAAATAACAAAGGAACAACAAACATAATTGCAAAAAACCCTTGTTTAAAATTATTGGCACGGCTTTGTTTTTCTTTTAGTATCAGTATAATATCAATCAATTTCCGGTTTACGTGCTTTCTGAACTTTTTTATAGCCATATTATTCTTGTTTAACGCTAATTCAGTGAATAATTTTTTTCAGATAATTTTTAGATAGCGATTTATTTAAACTATTATAAGTGACTAAATTATAATTTTCAATCGCCATGGTTAAAACTAAGGAACACAGCGAAGACGTCAGGAAGCTTGTTGTAGCATGCCATACCAATGGGGAGGGCTATGATAAGACTTCAAAGAAGCTAAACCTTCCCAAATCCACTGTTAGAGCCATAATAAACAAGTTCAAATCGCAAGGCCACGTTATAAGTTTAGAGGGTAGAGGCAGAAAAAGGATTCTTTCCCCAAGAGATGAACGGAAAATTGTTCGACAAGTAAAACAAACCCCAAGGATCTCTGTTGGGGAGATTGTTGATGAACAGAGCACCTCTGGAGTGAATGTATCTCGACATACAGTTGGTAGAGTTTTGAAGAGAGCTGGTTTAAAAGCATGTCGTCCGAGAAAGACTCCCTTATTGAAGCCTATGCACCTGAAAGCAAGGCTAGCCTTTGCAAAACGTCATATTGATAAAGATGTTGCATTCTGGAAACGTGTTCTATGGACTGACGAAACGAAAATAGAGTTATTTGGCCATAATAAAGTGTCTTATATTTACAGAAAATCTGGCGAAGCTTTCCTGCCTAAGAACACCATACCCACAGTGAAGCACGGTGGAGGCAGTTTGATGTTTTGGGGATCCTTTGCTGCCTCTGGACCAGGGCGACTTGTTAAGGACACAGGTAGCATAAAAAAGGAAGATTATGTTAAAATATTGGATGAAAACCTGAAAGACTCTGCTAAAGAGCTCTCACTTGGTCGTCGTTGGTGGTTCATGCAAGATAATAACCCAAAGCATTCGGCTAAACTGACTAAGAAATGGCTTGAGGACAATCATATTAATGTTTTGGAGTGGCCATCACAAAGCCCAGACCTTAATCTAATTGAAAATTTATGGAGAACATTAAAATTGAGGGTAATGCAAAGGAAGCCTAAGAATCTTATTCAATTGGAGGATTATTGTCAGGAAGAGTGGGCTAAAATTACTACTGAAGAGTGCAACAACTTGGTTGTAAACTATGAAAAGCGACTGAGGAAGGTAATCAAGGCCAAAGGCTATACAATTGATTATTAAATAAATCGTGCCAATAATTTTGAACAAGGGTTTTTTGCAATTATGTTTGTTATTCCTTTGTTATTTATTTTTTCTAACATCCGATTGCTGCATCGGAAAGGCCAGTCAAAAATACATAATATACTTTGTTATTTTCTTTAATTTAATCCCTTTTTTAGAATTTATTAGACAAAATTTAACTTTTATTTTACCGTGCCAATAAATATGATCATCACTGTATATACATACATATGCACAGAGAAAGAGAGAGAAAGAGAGAGATATAGAGAGGAAGGGAGAGAGAGTGAGAGAGGAGGAGGAATGTTCCAAAAGAAACGCGTCACATTTTTAAACTCAAAAGTTGTAGAACTCCAAAGACGGGAATGATATCATTGAAACGAATACATCGTCACGTCACTACAATTCTCAATGCACTTTTGTCAGTGATGAACGACGGCTGAACGGCTGGGCGTCTATATATTTGCAACTTCAAGCCATTCACGTTCTTTCCTGTAGGCATTTATGTTTTCTTCAAAACAACGTATGTCATATGGTATTATAAGCTAATAGTAGTCCTCGCTCATTCCCAAGCAACTTCGGGGTTTCCAGCTATTTCATTAATAATTTAACCACCAACTAATTTCGTCTGGATAATTTGGAATTATTCTGTTATTATCTTGGATATTATTCTCAAAACTTTTAGGTTGATATAATCTCCCGACCTTCTTCAGAAACGTCTCTTTAAACTCAGGTATCTTTATATCGAACTCGGGAATCTGTACGGAATTTCGAGTGGAACCCTATATTTAATTCGTGAACCCGTGGCGCAACGAATATCAGTGCTAAAATAATAATGAGTTGTTAGTGACACTCTTCTGGGGGTTGAAGGTTTAATCCCCAGCATGGGCAATAGTATGAATCTAATTACGAGTTTCTTTTATGTAAATCGCTCAAGACAAGGCATGAAGCCACTTGATGTAAGAAACTAACATGAACGAAAGCTTATTCCACAACCTCGCAATTCTTTGAAAGAAGCTACTGAAATAAGAAACTGTATTACAATGAGATCCAAGTGTAGTATCTGTTCTTCAGATGCGGCGCTTCCATTTCTCGTTCTCTTTCAGTGGAGGAGAAATCCTTCACGACTGAGACAATTTTTATTTTTGTACCTTTTCTCCACGTTAAAAAACGACCCTGGCGTCTAACTCTGTCCCGTGGAGAGGCATAGTAAATAGGTACAATGAGATATTATAACAGTGAATTGATGGAGACCTTTAGACCAACGAGTAAAACGAGTTGGAACAAATGGAGAAGATAATAGATCAGGTAATTCTGAGGAACACGTGACATAATAGTATTTGTAGAAAAGTATGAGACTAGCGACATCACGTCTGTAATTAAAAGGTTGCATTGAAGAAGAAAGTGTAGGCCAATCAAATTCCAAATACGTTTCTGCAATTGATCAAGAAACTTCAAATGGTGCACAGATTCACTAGCTAAAATATGATAATTATCCAAGGTCGTGGCTGATGAAACGATAGTAAAGTGCCCCCATGGACTAAATAAAGTGTATGGTTTTAAAGTTTGGCTCCTATGTATTTAGGGCGTAATCCATCATCTGATTTTGCTTTCTTCGTTCGTATTAATAATTAATTATAATTATTTTCAAGACGATAATATTTTCCACTCGTGTTGATTAAAAATAATTAAAAAAAAAATTGTAAATAAAACGTGTATTCTTAAAAATTAATCACAATGTATATACAACAAGTTACACGTTGGATTTCAAACCATTTTAGATTGAGTAGAATTTATCGTCCTAAATTCTCTTTCAAATTGGTTCCACTCAAATACAAAAGCACCCAAAGTTCCATACAAAGTCTCAAGTTCAATATAAAGATTCCGAAGGCGACGAGACGCTGCCGAAGAAGGTCAGAGATTACATCGGCCGTAACGCTGTGAAAAAATATCTAATATGAAAATAGTAGCCCGAACGATACGGATAATATAAATTAGTAGTCTTTTTCTGAAAGTTTACAAATCGTAACGATTGCGTAACGATTGCGTTTCTTAATTTTTTTTTTGATGAGGATTGGTTATTCGAATTATTTGGATTTATCGGAGTACTGTTCTAATCTTGAATGTGATTTTCACAACATTTCGGCCGATGCAATCTCCGATGTTCTTCTTGAAATTCTTTTCAAATTCACGAGTTCGACAAAACATTCCCGAGTTCGAAAAGATACACCTGAAGAAGGTCGGAGGTTACATCAACCGAAACGTTGTGAAAATAACACTCAAGATCAGAACAGTAGTCCGATGAATCAAAATAATACGGATAGACCAACGAGGTAGCTATATCGGATTTAAGCATGACAGACCAATGTTTCAAATTTTATCATGATAGACCAACGATATAACTATTTCGAATTTAAGCATGGCAAACCAATGTTTCAAATTTTATCATGACAGACCAACGAGATAGCTATATCGGATTTAAGAATAACAGATCAATCATTCAAATTTTATTATGATAGACCAACGATATAGCTATTTCGGATTTAAGCCTGACAGACCAAAGTTTCTAATTTTATTATGATGCACCAACGATATAGCTATTTCGGATTTAAGCATAACTGGCCAATGTTTCAATTTTTATTATGACAGACCAACGAGATAGCTATATCAGATTTAAGAATAACAGATCAATCATTCAAATTTTATGTTGATAGACCAACGATATAGCTATTTCGGATGTAAGCCTGACAGACCAAAGTTTCTAATTTTATCATGAGAGACCAACGATATAGCTATATCGGATTTAAGCATAACTGACCAATGTTTCAAATTATATTATGACAGACCAACGAGATAGCTATTTCGGATTTAAGCATAACAGATCAATCATTCAGATTTTATTATGACAGACCAACGAGATAACTATTTCAGATTTAAGCCTGACAGACCAAAGTTTCTAATTTTATTATGACAGACCAACGGGATAGCTATTTCGGAGTTTAGCATGAGAGATCAAACCGGAAGTTGCATCGACCAAAACAAATCAAAATAATATGAAAAAGGATCACATTTAATTCTCCAATGATTTAATGAAATTAAAAACGTTATAAAATGGCTAAAAGAAAAAAAAAATTAATACACTCCCGGACAACGCCGGATAGGAATGAATAAAAATTAATATAAAAATGGACTTACGATTGTTGTTTGTTCACGAGTAAAAACTAAGATATGTTCGTATATTTTTACAGTATAGTATAATCCATTCGGTCTATATATTTTTCCTATGTCCTTGTGTTTGACCGATGTCATTTCTCTAGGTTAGTCCAGAGCACTATTGTTAAAAGAATAAAACTTTCTTATCTTACAGTAAAGTCGGAACGCACCCTCCGCCTCTCATATACCTAGCCCGACCCCCAACTCACCTCCTCTCTCTCTCGCATCTCTCGCTTGTGCTGATTAAAACTCGCTGTCAGAACGACTCTCCCTCTATCTCTCTTCCTCTATCCTTCACTCGCTCGTTCACGCCACCTGCCTCTCTTCCTTTTTTTATCATTTCACCTTTTTCTTCGCGTCACTTTGTTTCAATAATCCACACCTATTTTTTTAGAGAACTAGTAACCTACCCGTTCTTATAACATATCTGACGTCTTAAAGCTCGCACTAAATAATTTTTTCTTTTTCTCTGTTTCTGTCTGTCTCTTTGTCTCTCTCTCTCTCTCTCTCTCTCTCTCTCACACACACATACACATATATATATACGTATATATAGTAATGAAATCAAAAGGATGTAGTGTTTATCTGATATACGCAATGGTAAACTATGATCTAATATAAATAATTTAACCCCAACCAAATAAAAAAGCTCAATATGCAATAGAGAGTAGAGCTTATTATAAGAGAAAGAAAATTAAAACTGTAAGTTGAAACTTACCATCAAAATTTATTTTTCGACTGAATACTCAAAAAAAAAAAAAAAAAAAACAATTGACAAAGTCCTTATTCCGCAGAGTTTCAAAGAATGCTGTTCTTGTTATTCTTCTCATCAGAGGACAGAAAGAAATCAGCAAATTATGTTTGTAGCAATCCTAGAATTTGCTGGTTAAGGCATTAAGTGAATAACCAGCAAATTCTAGCATTTCTACAAATATAATTTACTGATTTCTTTTTGTCCTCTGATAAGAAGAAAACCAAGAATAGCATTCTTTGAAACATAAAAATTGTTTTTTTGGAGTATTTTTTAGAGTATTCAGTCGAACAATAAAATTTGATTGTAAAGTTCAACTTTCAGTTTTAATATTCTTTTTCTTATATATATATATATATATATATATATATATATATATATATAGCGACAGAGAGAGAGAGAGAGAGAGACAGAGACAGAGAGAAAGAAAATTAAAACTGTAAGTTGAAATTTATATATATATATATATATATATACGCATACATATATATACTACAATAATTATTAAATACGTACAGACACTACTGTTTAATCCTTTCGGGAATCATCAGTGCAGGGTGTCACGATTACTGGCGGTCGGGAGATTCGAACCCGGCAACGAAGTCATCTCTGCCTCCATTAGCAAGGACCAAATCCACATGGCCACCGCGAGAAATATCGTTGAAATTCAAACATTTATTTTTAAATGCCTTAACGTCTGTCAGAAGGATCTAATGATTATTATATCACACACACACACACACACACACACACACACACACACACACACACACACACATATATTACTTTTAATATAGACAATATTTATAATACTAATATATATATATATATATATATATATATATATCTATATATATATCTATCTCTCTCTCTCTCTCTCTCTCTCTCTCTCTCTCTCTCTATATATATATATATATATATATATATATATATATATATATATATAACTACTTAATTTACTCCTATAAAATTAATATATGAAAGTATAAATTTATGCGTAAACTTTAAGTATTTACTTCAAAAGTGCTCAATACGTAGGTAGAGCTAGTTAGTAAGTTATAAAATATATATGACGATTAAGTTACAGTGAATATTCCGCGTTTCAGCCACTCTAGGCGCATAATCCTGAAGAACCCTAGAGTGGATGAAACGCGGAATATTCAGTGTAGCTTAATTGCCATATATATTTTATAACTTACTATATATATATATATATATATATATATATATCCATTTTTTCAAAAAGAGTATACATCAATTAAGATATGAATTAAGTGAACACTCTCTATACCATGGTATTTCAAAGCCTAATGCCTCTCATCAGAAGGGGAAAGAAGATGCTTGGTAACATACTAGGGATGTGACGTCTAGCGATAGTTACATACGGAGCGAAATAAAATAGTGAGTTGGTTGGGGGAACTAAATTTATCTCTGTGATATAGGAATAGTTTAGTTTTTATTATATACTGCAGGTGGGTGTATAGCATACCTGTCATGGGTTTAATGTATGTGAACAATATGTGTGATTAAACTCTCAGGAGGACAGAGGGTAAGTTAAAAAAACATAACGATTTTATCATATGTGTAGAAAGGTTATTGCCATATGTTAAATGAAACTTCTGCGTCCTTCTATTTATTACTTATTTATTTTTTCACTTTATTTTTTATTGTTTTCTTTTTTTTCGTTTTCTTTGGACTGTTTCTTGTTTAAGGGTACTTTTAAGCGTCTGTATTCTTACATATATGTGTGTGTATGTTCTTACGTATCTTACGTGTAGTTCACTGTTATATATATATATATATATATATATATATATGTGTGTGTGTGTGTGTGTGTGTGTTTGTGTGTGTCTGTGTGTTCTTATCCGTAAACCGTTTCTTGCCTTGGAAGGTCTCGAGACATGTACGTGCAAATTACATAATGCGTACATACCTGCTTGCCTTTGCAAGCAGATGATATCTTCTTGGACGCTGGTCTGACATCTCGTTGGGACGTTATCACTGCAGACAGATGCATCGATAAACAACAAGATGGATTTGACGCTTCAATCTTTTATTTCAAGGCAAGCCTATCATCTCGGACCCTGGTTGTCGGAGAGCCGAATCTCCGATCTGCATTCCTTTGTTGCCTAAACCACTCTCTGCCCATGTGGTCGTCAACCGGAAGGCCTCGACCACAATTCCCGTCCCCTAATTTCTGGTGTATGTCACCCCTAATTTCGGTGCATTCTCTCTAGGTTGATACCTGTCAATCCTAACCTTTTGTGACCCTGCCAACTCGCTGATGGGAAATGAAAATATACTTACATAACTTTCTATTTCTAAAACTACCTAGATAGCAATTAAGCTGGGATTCCCAATACTACACACACACACACACACACACACACACACACACACACACACACACACACACACACACTCTCTATATATAAGCTCTATTACAATTTGTTGAGCTTTACATTATCCCGATAAGTCTCTTTTTAAATAATTGATCTACTCTTTTCTCTTCCCTGCAACTTTTTTCTCACAAAAGAGATGTTGCGAGTCTGTCTCTTCTTTATTGTTATTTTCATGGCAAGTGCTCGTCTGAGCTCCAATCTATGGCCCTCCCTCGCCAAACTTTCACGAAAAACACTTGTCCAGCTGAAAACACTATCAATGATTTCCCTCACTCTTTATCTGTGCCTAAACGTAGATTCCATTAGCAAAGCTTCTTTCTTAGAACTTTACGCCTGTGGAACTGTCTTCAGTTCACCTGCTTTCCAGCTGACTACAATATGATAGTCTTCAAGTCCAACTTAAACAAGTTCTTGATGAGCCGTTCCACTTAAGTTAAGAAATGTATTGAATTTCCATTACTAATGATCACAATATTGTCCAATTGACTACTGTACAGTCTTTAACTCTTATCCTCGAGTGGCCTCTTGACCTTGATAAATGGTGATCACTATGTGAAAAAAAAGAAATGATCCTCTTCCTTTAACTTCCCCATTTGCATATATATATATATATATATATATATATATATATATATATATATGTGTGTGTGTGTGTGTGTGTGTGTGTGTGTGTGTGTGAAATTTAAACTGACGGCAGAGAGACCAAAAGGCTCAACGTTCGTTGACGGTCATTGACCACCCCTCTTGAGAAAGCTCGCACAAAACGGGCGAACGAGCCTCTAGGTCTCTCCGCCTCCATTTTAAATTTCATATCGTCGGATTTTATCCATTTAAATAATCATATATATATATATATATATATATATATATATATATATATATATATATATATATATATATATATATATATATATATATATATAGCTCAATGTAATTAAAGAGCATACAATGGAGTTCAAAATGGCGTAGTGAAAAAAAATGGTATTTGTAGCTTCTCTTCAAATTTTAGGATTTTTTAATCATGTCCGAATCCTTCCCTTTTATTTCGTTTTGGTGAATTGATCGTTAATATTTCTTCTGGTGAGTTAAGAGCAAAATACATTCACTGATTGATATAATAATTAAGTGATTGATTTTGTGCTTCGAAACAGATACTGTCAAGAATTGTAAATATAAACTGAAATAAAGGAATAAATTGTAAGATGGTCAACATCATGAAATTTGAATACACTTTTGTCATTCACTGTATATATCTATCTATTATATCTATAAAAGTGAACGTGTCTGTGTGTCTGTGTGTGTGTCTGTGTGTGTGTACATTTCCCTACGCAATAACTCAAATTTAAGTCTGCAGACTCGAAATTTGATATATAGGGTACTGAGATTTGGGAAAATGTTTGGGATCGGTTTTACTTTTCAACAGGGGAGGGGGTCGCTTTCTTCGCCGATATTTTTAAAAGTCATCCTCTCCTTTCGATTGTCTAGCCTTAATTTAAACCTACGTTATTCCGGTTGTCGTAACAGCAAAGACGTCAGTTTTTTCCCCGTTCTTTTCCACCTTCGCGGTACGGGTTCGAGCCTGCCTTCCTACTACCACTTTTTTTTTCTTGCTCAACATACACATCGTACACCCAGGCAACGCCGAGCTAAAATGCTAGTATATCTATAAAAGTGAACGTGTCTGTGTATCTGTGTGTCTGTGTGCCTGTGTGAATGTGTGTACATTTCCCTACGCAATAACTCTGTCAATTTTAAGTCTACAAACTCGAAATTTATATACAGGGTACTGAGATTTGGGAAAATCTTTGGGATCGGTTTTCGGCCAGAAATCTGGCTGTTAAGAGGTCAAAGTTCAACGACTTGATCTTTGAGAACTCTACCAAACTTCACCAACAATTTTGGGCCTAAACACTTGAAATTTTCGATATAGGTTCCTTGCATATGGATCTGACTTAATAACTTGACGTGAGCCTAAAACAATAAATGTTAAGGGGTCATAATAGAGGCCAAAGTTAAAAATATTGACCGTTTTTAAATTTTTTTTTTTTTTTTTTGCTCAACATACACCTCCAAACACCCGGGCAACGCCGGGATAAAATGCTAGTATATACAGAAATAAACATGTACATACAATACGTCAATTTCGACGTAGGATGTTCTGCTACCACAACCAAGTTGTTCGGAAATCCTTAGATATCATTTGTTTATAGTGATAAAGCCTTTTTGTAGAACAGACCCCACTTATTGGTATTACTGCTAATCTGTGTCGGTATAGATGATTGCTATAAAACAGCATACAGATTGTCTTCTGTTAGCTGCATGTCTTAACGAGAATTATGGTGGATCTCTCCTAGTGAATTAATGTGTCCCCAGATATTTACATAGAAATTTCTACGACTCGGCGCAGTTATATATATATATATATATATATGGCTTGAGGTAGTTGCCTGTTTAGCCGCACTGATGAGCGAAACAGTACTGCATATGGATGACTATAATGCTCCTTGTCTTGAATTGAGCATATTGAGAAGTGATACACGAATTACCATTAGCTTATAAGCGATGCTCTTTGTGTAAACATATCGAGCAGAGGAAGTTCGGACGATATCAAAACATCGTTAAACTCATGCAGCAGCTGCCAATAGCGTAGCGGTTAGGAGCCTTGACTGTCGTACAAACGGTCGGGTTTCAATCCTGGCTTGAGGTAGTTGCCTGTCTAGCCGCACTGATGAGCTGTGAAATAGCGAAACAGTACTGCATGTGGATGACTCTCTCTCTCTCTCTATATATATATATATATAGTTATAGTTATCTAGTTATATATATATATATATATATATATATATATATATATATATATATATATATATAACTAAAACCTTACCCTAACATGTACCTGAAGAAGGTAGGGGCGGTGCATAGGCCGAAACGAAGATGCCAATAAAAATCTGAATAATATGAATTTTCTGTTTAAATTTATCTAGAAGCTTTCAAACTTGCAAAATGGATGCACCTGAAGAAAGTCAGAGGTTATACCGGCTGAAATGATGAATAAATAAAAAACGTCTTTGTCGTCCCATCAACGACGATTTCCTGGTGTCCCGTTCTAGAAATGTCGCCCTGTATGACCTTAAAATAATCACAAAGAGAATCAACATCTTGCGACCCTGTGTCGCCGGGCAAGACAAACCATTTCTCTATGAATGACGCCTCAACGCCTGCGTTCCCAGGTTACCTGGATATGCCAGACGCTAATTGACAATGTTTCGCTTGTATAGCGTTCAAAAGCTACTAGATACGTGGATTAAAGATAATAGAAAAGCGAGCAGAGAAACGAAAATAAATTCGTATGAATCGAGATGGTATATGTTGGTGATTATTCAGATAAGCACTTAGAGCGATTAACAAAAATTAAGAAACTTTTACTTTGCATGCACTTATCGCGGAATGAAGATTGTACAGAGTGGAACGATAAAATTGTCGTCTTAGAATAGACTAAATAATTCTGTTTCCGTTTGATAGAAAATCGATTTTCTTTTTTTTGTTGCATACCATCTACTAGTTAGCCAGTTGTATACAAATACCAAGAGCGATAGAAACCTTCTATCATGTTTGAAAGTCACAAAATGTTCAATGAGCGAGATCGGAGATGCGCCGCTGTACAAATCATGCTCTCTATCGATCCAACTTATGAAAACAGGACCTTGCCAGCACCCTCAAAATGCAAATCCGGACTGTTCAACACTTGTGTGCATTGGTCAACGATGTTTCCGGCCACGGTCTTTGGTTTGGTTTTAAAAGAGGGATGCATCCTGATCGCGACCATCCGCGGAGTATTCGCCGAGCTTCCGCCGGCGCTTGTGGAAAAGGCATGTTCCCAGTTCTGAACTTGTATCGAAGCGGTGATTGAGGCCGAAGGCGGCTACATTGAATAGTTGTCAGCTTTACTACATAATCAAGTTACCTGAATTAATTTTTACAATAAAAAATTAAAAAGAAAACTGTAATGCATTTTCTTTATGGCAACACTTTTATCGTTCCAGCTCGTATATTCCAAAAATCACAAAAAATTTGATCAATTAGTTTTTTTTTTTTTTACAAAAAAACAAACTAATTTGCCGTTTATAACGATAAGTGACAGACGCCATATTTCCTTGAAGAAAATAATAAGGGAAGATAATCAGTTATTGTTTGACAATTTCTATGTGTATTAGAGTTCTCTGCCCTTGTCTAAGGGTTCGTTGTTTTCAAGCTTTTCGTCTTCATCAAAACAGAGTTAAATTTGATTTTCTTGAATAAAAATAAAACTACTTGGTCAAATTACGTGATTTTTGGAATATTTCATCTTCGTCCCTTGACTGGTGCTTACATCATACAGACCTTGTTGTATTTTCTTTAGTTTTAAATGCCGCCACAAGTGTCAATCTGAATAAACACTGACCTTTTTTACTGTCTTGATTCAATTGTTAGTATGAATGTCGAAAGTTCGAGACTTACTTTCAGTGATAATAATTGAGAATGACGTTTAAAAATGTGGTCATTTTGAAAGAATAGGTATCCAGGAAAATTTCACACCTTGCGTCATCAATTCCGAGTTTTAATGAGGACTTCCGTAAACTGACGAAGGTTAACGAACAAACAAACCGAATGAATTATCAGCAGCAAAAGTTATTTAATGAAAAAGTTGTTGATTTTTTCTTTTGTAATCTTGTACCGAAGTATTTTTGAAGTATATATAAAATCTGTGTTACCAAAGGCAAGATAATTTACCCTCCTACCAACTTTAGTTTATTGCTAGGCAACATTTGGTCAAGATCAAAGTGTAGTATCTATCCGGCAGATGCTGCAAGCTATGACTAGCTATGACTAGCAAAGACCAGATGTGGGGGCAACCCCACATGCCTGACCATTAACCAGCTCCCATTTCCCACCTCTCGGGAGCTGATCCCCTTTTTCCCTTCCCCCTCCCTTCACTCCTCACATTAAAAATCGGCCTTTTGCCTAATTTGCTCGGTGGGGGAGCAAATAAATACAATCTGTTCCGGCAGATGCTGCAAGCTATGACTAGCAAAGACCAGATGTGGGGGCAACCCCACATGCCTGACCTTTAACCAGCTCCCATTTCCCACCTCTCGGGAGCTGGTCCCCTTTTTCCCTCCCCCTCCCTTCACTCCTCACATTAAAAATCGGCCTTGTGCCTAATTTGCTTGGTGGGGGAGCAAATAAATACAATCTGTTCCGGCAGATGCTGCAAGCTATGACTAGCTATGACCAGATGTGGGGGCAACCCCACATGCCTGACCATTAACCAGCTCCCATTTCCCACCTCTCGGGAGCTGGTCCCCTTTTTCCCTTCCCCCTCCCTTCACTCCTCACATTAAAAATCGGCCTTGTGCCTAATTTGCTCGGTGGGGGAGCAAATAAATACCATCTGTTCTTCAGATGCCACGCTTCAATTTCTTGTTCTCTGTTTGTGGAGGAGAAATCCTTCACGACTAAGACAATTTTTAGTTTTTGCTCGTTTTCTCCACATTAAAAAACGACCCTGGTGTTTAACTCTGTCCCGTGGGGAGGCATTGCAAATAGGAACATGATCACGCTGGGACGCCGATTCTCATTTAATTACCGCAGTTAAGCAACGCGTAGCTTGGTCATTAGCAGATGAGTGACCATTTAGGAATACCAGATGCTGTATGTAGGAGAACCTCAACACCTTCTTACAAGCTTAAAAATCCTTACCTCGACAAGGACGGCTGGTGAATTTACTATTCTCATGTAACCATGCTTTAGATAGAACGGGCTTTATTCGCTTAGGTGTAATGGCGTTTTGTTTTTAATTGCATGAGGCGCCGAAGAATTCCAACTGGACTGCCCAGACAATTTTTGTTCAGCCAAATTGATCTTCCCCTATAGTGCTGCTTCTTATTAAAAATTTTCCTAATGTCTGCCTGTGTGTGTGACGCGGTGTATCTCAGCCTACAGGCAACCCACCCAGACAAGTAAGGTACCGAAGTGAAGCTTATGACCCATCAGATGTTTTAGTGATATTTATATCCATGGTTTATGGAAATGTAAAAAAAAAAAAAAAGAAATGCAAAAAAAATGCAAAAAAATAACGATTTACTAAACAAGTTATTATTTCCCTTAGTAAGTTCGCTTTACTCTGTGTGTGTGTGTGTGTGACGCGCTTTATCTCAGCCTACAACCCACCCACCCAGGCAACCCACCCAAGCAAGTAAGGTACCGAAATGAAGCTTATGACCCAGCGGATGTTTTAGTGATATTTATATCCATGTTTGGTGTATGGAAATGTAAAATAATAACGATTTACTTAATTTACTGGATATTTTTTTTCCGGTACAAGGACTCAAGTTTGCCCAACTGGGCACACTTGGGTTCTTGTTTTCTGAATTGTTACACTGCTTCGGGGAGGTTCGTTCTTGAGGGAGCTGGAATCTATTAAAGCGAGCGCTACAAAACAGGACCCAAGACGATGTGAGATTATATATATATATATATATATATATATTATTCACTCCCAGGCATTTTCTCACAGCAGAACTGGAGTGAATTATGACATTTGGCTTGTTGTTTCTTTGTCTCCATTTTGAGATTGTCGCTCCCTCATGGGGGGACTTGTTTAACCCATCCTGTCTCTTCCACGATTCCAATTCAACCCACCGACCGGAACACGTGACATGCGGCACGTCACTTCCAATCAGATATTCGGATACTTTCCGGTGCAAACTTGACCAGATCACAGTTTGAGATGTTTTGACAACCTGATAGATAGATAGATAGATAGATAAACGAGCATATAATTTACAGCTTCAGCTCGACCACACTATAACAAAATGCTATTTCCCTTGTGTCTAATCTTTATGTCGGGAGTGTGGCGGAGGGGGGAAAGAAATAACATGACACGCCAAATTAAACAAGAAGTCAATTTGTTGAATTCGTCGGCCATTTTGTGTTTACAAAAATGTAGAACACGGAATGTAATTTCAATTTTTCTTTGAAAACCTAATTAGCTCTAACAGCTTGTTTCATTATAGCAAGTCGTAATTCACGGTAAACCTATTAACAGCGCGAACAGAAACACGTTCTGTTTGTAGTTCGTGAAAATCTGTCATAAAGGAATAAATGAGATATCTTGTGTTTCGCCAGATTTTGTCTTGACGACGTTTTTGTATATGGAAATAAAACGTCTACTCGATTGTTCCGCTTATAAACAGGGTAGAATGATAAAAGCATCGCCCTAAAACCCTGCAAAAATTTTATTGAAAAATACATGCAGGTAAATTGATTATGTAGTAGAGCTGATATCTATTCAATGTAACCACCTTCAGCCTTAATAACCGCCTGATACGGATCCAGAACTGGGAGCATACTTTTTCCACAAGTGCCGGCGGGAGCTCGAGGAATACTCGGCAGATGGCGGCAATCATGTTGATGTTTAGCGTATGACTTAACGAAGTAGTCCAATGGGTTTAGATCGAGTGAGAAAAAGGGCCAGTGAGAGAAGGGTATACTGTTGTAGCACTCTTTCCGAAGCCAAGCCTTGGTCTCTTTGGACTTCCGGGCCTTGATAAGTGGTGATCACTGTGTAAAAAAAACAAAACAAAAGAAAGCTGCCCCCCCAAATATCTTGTAAAATAAAAATAAAAAAAGCATTCCCGCAGTAAATAAAATACTGTCAAAGTTGACTTCATTAAGTCATTAAAACGTGCACCTGCCAATTCTAAGTACTTAAATAAATCCAAACGTGTTTGTTTCTGTTAATATCTCGCTGTGGTCCAATGGTTAACGTTGCACGTTGTTTTCACACTTTAATTTCCAACTTTACCTCAAGGGTTCAGGTTCGATCCTCATACTTACCTACCAAAACTTTTTTATTTTACCTCCCCCCCCGGAGTTTTTTTATTTCTGCCTGTGTGTTCTGCCAGCGGCCACTTGATTGCACCAGTGTATCACCACACTCTTCATATATATATATATATATATATATATATATATATATATATATATATATATATATTTCATAATTTTATGAGAAGTACAGGACAGGAAGACCCATTTTGATGTTCATGACTAAAAGTGGGAAATGGAAAATGAAAAAAAAAAGTGGGGAAGGTTTCGCCCTCACTTTTCATAAGCCGGATCGAGGGATTTCCTTTTTTTATTAAACAAATCGAGTGAAATGGTATCTAGGTGATATCATAGTATCGGAATTTTCGACAGATAGTGTATCCCGTTTTTTTTTTCCATTTGTTTAAATACACTATTTTAACCGGATAAACGCACATAAAATACAATCATTTGAGGTCCCTTTCAGTTTTGGAGGAGATCGAATTTGAAAATATGGAGGCAGACAGACAGATAGGCATATAGCCTTAACTATATTAGATTATGAATATTACTTTTAGCACAAAAAAATTAAAATTTAATTTAAAATGGTTGTATGAAAATGGTATTCCATAGTTGGATAAATTAGGATTCAGGTACAAAATCCAAAGCAATAATTCATTGGTTTTGCTTTTACAACTGCTCTTGTGTACTCATTCATTCAACCATGCAATCTCCTTTTTCATATTTTAATTTTAATTTTCAATTTATGTGGCAATAAACAAAATCATAATTACCAGCAATTATTTTGCAAAGGGCATTTCCTCCGATATTAACAATTTAATAAACAATACAAAAAATACATGTTAGGATAATAAAAGCCTATCATTGAAAATCCATGGATTAATGACAAAAACTTCAATTTTTTTTTGCATTCCATGTCAAACAATAAATTTGGTTGTAATTCTATATGATTAAATTCAGAATGTCCATTATTGCTCTATCTCGTATATTGAGTTTTCTTTATCTTTTGTTAATTCAATTTTCACCCTGAACAAGACACAGTTCAACTTTGAAGTAACGGGCTACTGTCGGGAACATAAGTTGCAGGGGTATTATAAAGGGAGATGTGCGGCAAGATGTCTGTTCACATTACACTTGAACTTCTGAAAATCAATACAGTTAAGAAAGCAGAATCCCGGAGGGGAGTTCCAAAGTCTAGCGGTTCTGGGGAAGTATCTATTGGAGTAGAAGGCTTTCTTACACCTAGGGATCTCTACTGTATAGGGGTGAGATTTAGCTGCTTGTCAGATTTGTTGGGGGTATTTAGGTCGAGTTGGTACAAGTGCTTGCAGTTCGTGAGAGTATTCGCCATTAAAATACTTGTAGAACAGGCAGAGGGATGCAACATTTCGTCGATGGGACTGAGACTGAAGCCTGGATGACAGTTCAGAACTTATCAGGCTGGCGACTTTCTTTTGAACCCTGCCCAGGAGTGAGAGACAAGTAGCAGATGTACCAGTCCAAATGTGACAACAGTACTCCATACATGGGCGAATGGTGGCCTTATAGACGTACAGGATACTTTCAGGTGTAAGTAGTTTTCTAGCACTGTACAGGGAGCCCACCTTCTTCGCAGCAGCCTTGGCAATGCTCTCAATGTATGTATTCCAGTTCATGTTCCCTGTAAACGTTAGGCTGGGGAGTTTAATGGAAGTACTTACGGATAATCTGTTCTTGTCGCTTGCTATTGCGGTGATTGGGATAGTCTTATAAATCTCTGAATATTACATTTACTGTAGCATACAATCTGTAATCCTACAGCATTTCAGAATTTCATTTAACACACACACACACACACACACACACAGACACACACACACACATATATATATATATTCTAATGACTGTGTCACGCTGGTGTAATGGTTATCGTACTTGACTCACTGTCTTTACGTTTTGGTTTCGATCACAGCTCTTGTATTTTTGTTACTTACCAGAAATGTAATATACCAGAAATATATATATATATATATATATATATATATATATATATATATATATATATAATTTAAAGGAGATTAGAACAATAGTCTAAAGAGCTAAGTGTATTTTAATGTAACAGTGAAATTACTAGTTTAATTAAAATACAGGAAATAGAAAGTGCTCGTTGTAATTTAGATATATAATAAGCTCGATAGTTAAATGTCCTAGAGCTAATTCAATATTAAGTAATGTGATTTATAATTTAAAAATTTTAAAAAAATTTTTAAATTTAAAAATCAAATTTTAATTAAATTAAAAATCAGTTTCATAAGAAGGAACAACAACAAAATCAATTATCTGTACGATCGTTTTGGAAATCGTTTTAACCATAGTTCCTGATTTTAAAAAGCGAAAAATTAAAAGATTCATCTGCCTTACTTTTAATGCTAGGTTTATTTATGGTGTCTTTTAAATTCAATAAAAATCCCCCTAAATTTGCTGATGAGGAGACCGTGCTTACCAAAAAAACTATATATAATTGTTCTACATAACTTCATGTATACCACAATAAAAAGCACGGATTTCCGAAACGATCGTACAGATAATTGATTTTGTTGTTGTTCCTTCTTATGAAACTGATTTTTAATTTAATTAAAATTTGATTTTCAAATTAAAAAATTTTTTTTAAATTTTTAAATTATAAATCACATTACTTAATATATATATATATATATATATATATATATATATATATATATATATATATATATACAGGTTGACCCTCCCAAAAAACGGGCCCCAACTCTAATTACGCCCCGTTTTGTCCGAATGGAATGAGACTTTCGCCATAACTAGTTTATTATATTCAAAACATCACATCAAAACACTAGGGTTTTTGACCTTTTTCCCCCGTTCTACAGCATATGTTCTAGATACCCTCCATTTAGCTTTTGTTTTGTTTTGGGTCACCCTGTACACACACACACACACACATATATATATATATATATATATATATATATATATTAGAATACAAACATGCGAGCATGAAAAGTAATATGGTTAAGCTTAGTTGTTAAAACTGGAAAAGAAAAGGACAAGATATTCTAGTAAAAAATATAATAAATTTATAACTTAAAATATTGCAGCATTAATATTTGATTATATAATGTTATAAATTGAATTAAAAAATCTTAATACTGCAATATTTTTACTTATAAATTTATTATATTATTTACAAGAATATCTTGTCCCTTTCTTTTCCGGTTTTAACAACTAGTCCTTTACTTTTCAATGTTTAAGCTTAACCATTTTTTCTAATGTTTAAGCTTAACCATTTTTTTCTATGATTTTTTTCAGGCTTCCAATAAAGTCACTTGTTCTTTGTTTAATTTCATTCTTATTTTTTTGCCCCCATAAACATAACATACACATATGTAATAATAATGTACGGCACTCGTCTGCTTTCAATAAAATCCCCCAAGTATGTCCCTTTCATTCTTTCATTCTTTCTGTTTCACTTGTTACTTCTCTTTTCGCGAGAGTTGTGAACTGGTAGCAACAATAGTCGCTGAAGCGACGTGGTTGCTATAGAAACCAGTAAAAAAAACATCACTCACCTCCTTACGTTTATTTTTATCAGAAATTCATTATAACTCTTGTTTAACTGAACGAAAATTAATTTTTTTTCACAATAAAGCTGCGATATTGATCTATAAATTGTAAACATTGTTTGAAATTTGGTTGAAAAGTAAATGAGCGGTGAAGCTTTAAAGCAGTTCTAAATGACTAAAACTACCACTTAACCATATATTAAAACACAGTAGTGTTTGAATGATATATATATATATATATATATATATATATATATATATATATATATATATATATATATATATATTCGGGTTTTTGTTATTCAAAAGTAATACACTAATGAATTCAACGAGGTTGTTAGATAGTGCTCAATTTGAATAGTCAAGTCGCTGCCTGATGATATCTGTTGTTTCATTGAAACAAATGGCTGTTTGTAGCAGCGGGATACAAACATGTTTATTTAACAATAAATAAGTATATATATATATATATATATATATATATATATATATATATATATATATATATATATATATATTAGAGGGGGACGCCCGGCATTAATTTAAGCGTATTTCAATGTGTCCAGTTTTTGTATTATATAATTATAGAGTTGTGATTTCAAGAGTAAAAAAAAAAGTACTTAGGTGCCATCAGCTAGAATCGAAACCAAAACTGTAGCATTGAAAGCTGGTGCCGCTATCATTGCAGCAGCGAGATAAAAACTTAAAAACAAACTAAGATGTATTTACAAAATATTTAAGAACGTTTTCAATTCGACCCAATTTTGTACCCGTTAAAAACAATTTTAACCGGCTAAAGATCCGTTAAAAACGGTTCGTGAAAAATCCAATTATTTGAGGCCTCTAGCGCTGCTCTGCGACTTTTAATTACGAAGGAGATAGAGTTTGAAAATATGCAACCAAACACATTGACTGACCGACAGACAGCAGACACATAGCCGTTTATATATTAGATATGTGTGTGTATGTGTGTTGAGAAAGAATGTAAGAAAATGTGAGAATAAATTAGTCGAAAGTTTGAGGTTATTGTTTCTAAGGAAACGCGAGTTTTATCTTGCAGTCGTTAAATAATAAAACATATTCTGCTTTTGAAATACTTAAAACAAAACAAAATGGCGGACGAAAATCGTCTGGTTCAATTAACTGCATTTCCGCTTCGCCAGATCTACTGAACAACAGAAAAAAAAACTACAAAATATGTCGAGAAAGAAAATACGATTGTGAAAATTAATTTCTCGCAACTTTAAATTCTGAGGCTATTACTCCCAAGAAACGTCAAGAAACGTGATCAGTCGTTAAATAATTAAAAATTAAACAAAAGTCCCCAAAGCAACTTCTTTTGTGTTTGAAATTATTATACAAAAGCAAAATGGCCACTGAACATAGATTATATTATACGTGCAACGTTTATTTCGTACTTAATGTAATTTATATTTTATTAATGACAGAACAATTTTTATTTGCGGTTTCCTTATAAGATGACGAAAGTATTTCTTAATGTGAGTGGCTGCAAGAATAGAAAACTAACACTTCCAACGTACATACTCCCGATAAACCCCAAAACCCAGCAGAATTCCACCCCTTTTACTGTTGAGGCCTCTAGCTGCCAGATAGCTTTCTACTTAATACAAGGTTGGAACAGCTTTGTTTTAAGACTTTTATTGAAAAATAAATTCAGGTTACTTGATTATGTACTAGAGCTTACATCTTTTCAATGTAGCCGTCTTCAGCCTTAATCACCGCCTCGATGCAGATCCGGAACTAGGAGCATTATTTTTCCAAAGGCGCTGGCTGGAGCCCGGCGAATACTTGGCAGATGGCAGCCATCAGGTTGGCTTCAGTGTTTTGGAAGGTCATGTTGGTAATGTTCTCGACGTATAAATAAATTTGGGACATAATTGCAAGAACACTGTATAGGGATTTTAGCAGCAAAGAAAACTTGGATTTCTGCATGTTAATACAGTCGGGGAAACAGGAACTCGGAAAGGAATTCCAAAGTCTATCAGTTCTTGGGCAAGAAACTATTAGAGTAGAATGCTTTCTGGCATCTGGGATCTCTACTGTGTAGGAGTTGTTTGTCGGGGGTATTTACGTCGAGGGGATACAATAGCTTTTAGTTCGTCGGAGCATCTACCGTCAAGTAAAACAGACAGAAGGATGCAACATTTTGTCGATAGGACAGTGCTTGAAGTCTAGCTTACAGTTCGGGACCAATTAGGTTAGCGATTCTCTTTCGGACCCTGTCCAGAAGTGAGAGACTAGTAGCAGATGCACCAGCCCAAATGTGAAAACAATGCTCTATATATGGGTGAATAGTGGCCTTATAGAGGTACAGGATATTTTCAGGTACAAGCAACTTTCTAACACGGTAGAGGGAGCCCACCTTCCTCGCAGCAGTGGCGGCAGTGCTTTCGATGTATCTGTCCAACTCATGTTTCCTGTGAACGTTAAGCTAAGGAGTTGTAACGAAATACTTTCAGGTAATGTATCATTAGTCATAGCTATTGGTGGCTGAGAAGGTTTCTTGTAGTTATTGAAGGAAAGAAGCTTAGTCTTGGCAGCATTGAATGTTACTATTCATCTGTGTTCCCATTCCACTACAGACTGGAGGTCTTCCTCAAGTTTTCGCCATTGCCTTGTGTATGTGTTCATCCGTTTTTCCCTCGTGCCTGTTATAGAGCGTGGTGTCATCAGCATATATCCATCTCAGAGACCATTTTATCAAAGAGGCACCCGCATTTATATCATATTGTTTTGAAATTTGACGGTCGAGGACAACCTAAATTCTTCTCTTATTGAAAACTTTACTTCTTCTCTAATCTAAGAAGACTTTAATTTTTTTTTTACACAGTGGTCACCACTTATCAAGGCCCGGAAGTATTCGTCCAATGATACCATATGATCTGATTTTCCTGAGAAGACCATCGTGCCATATCCTGTCAAAAGCTATAGATATATCTAAGACTACTGCTCTACTCGCGACCGCTTTGTCCAGTGCATGGTATATACGTTCAGAGATTACAGTTAAGGTATCTACAGTAGAACGAGCTTGCCTTAATCCATATTGTTTTCAGACAGAAGTTTTTTTTTTAGGTGGTGGACTAGAGGTTGCTTGATTATAGACTCAAATATTATTTCACGGATTTCGATTACAATAAAAATATAGGCGTGTGAAATATTCGTTGATCATTATTCAATCCCGGCAACGTCAGGTCCCCCTGCTAGTATATATATATATATATATATATATAATATATATATATACACACATATATATATATATATATATATATATATATATACATATATATATATATATATATATATATATATATATATATATAAATGAGTGACGTTATCGGTGCGTTTGCGAAACGTCTTTACTAATCTCCCCTCTAAATATTTAGTCTACAGACTTGAAACTTTATATACAGGGTATTTGGAACTTAGAGACACTTTCACTTTGTGGTTTAGCCTAGAAAATATATGCTAAGGGGTCAACATTAAAACAGAAAACAGTTGACCTTGGCAGTAGTAAATCCGCTAACTTCTAAGCATATATTCAAATTTTTAGCTTTAAATCACTTAATTTTTAGCCGTTTTTATCTATTTGGTGATAGATATATAAAAGCCAAGTACATCCAAGGATGGAATACTGCTGCCACATCTGGGCAGGAGCTGCTAAAAATAGCCTATCCTGCCTTGACAGAGTGCAAAATAGACTTCGTGGCTTAGTGGGGGGGTGCCCTTTTCTCTTCCCTGCAACCTCTCTCCCACAGAAGAGACGTTGCGAGCCTATCCTTGTTTTATCGTTATTTCCATGGCAGGTGCTCGTCTGAACGCCAATCTCTGGTCCCCCTTCGTCAATTTTTCACGAAAAACACCCGTCTAGCTGAGTCCACTGTGAAAATTTTCATCCACTCTTTATCTGTACCTAAATCAAAACGAATATTCCATGAACAAAGTTTCTTTCTTAGAACTGCACGCCTGTGGAACTCTGTTCCGTCTGCCTGCTTCCCACCTGACTACAACTTGGATGTGTTCAAGTCCAACGTAAACAAATTCCTAATGAACCGCCCCCTTAAGTAAACACTTCATCAAATCTCCACACTAACGTAATGTACTTGCATTAACCCTTATCCCTGAATGGCGTCCGGGCCTTGATAAGTGGTAACCACTGTGTGAAAAAAAAAAGAAGATTATACGGTAACGACGAAGGCTGAAATGCTAAATAACGACTTTGAGCGGAGTGCTGAATTTTTTTGGTCCTGATTCCAGCTGATAGGACAGAAGTCATTTTTTCAACTTTTGAAATCATTACTATTTATATTGATTGAATATAAACATCAATAGAGAATTAGCTTTATAATAATAAATACGAGATTTGCATAAATTAAAATATCATATTTAATCGTACTGCCCGGCGGCTTGCTAATACGATATATGGGCATACATCTGTAATATAAATCTCACCTGTCTGTTTAAATGTATGTACGTATGTATGTTTGTATGTCTGCCTAAAACTTTCGACAGAGGCGACGGATTTTCGACGGATGTTCACAAGGTCGGTATCATTTTAAAGCACCACCCTTTGGATGACAAATATCGAAAAATGTGGCTAAAACATCAATTCCTTCACACTCAACTGGTCAATTTTCTACAGGAAGAGGTTGCTTTTTTCGTCGATATTTTCGAAAGTCATCCCCTCTTTTCGATTGACTAGTCTTAATTTAAACATTCGTCACTTCCGGTTTGACGATGGGCGCAGCAGCAAAGACGTCACGTTTTTTTTTCACGTTTTTTTCATCCTTTGCGGTACGGGTTCAAGCCTGCCTGCCTCCTACCACTTTTATTTTTGGCTTAACACACACCTACAAACACCCGGACAACGCCGGGAACCCAGGCTAGTATAGCATAGAGGCTAGTACGATATAGAGGCATAGACGGCATAATCACGTTGACACACCGGTTTCCGTCAGATCACCGAAGTTAAGCAACGTTGAGCCTGGTCATTACTAAAATGGGTGACCAATTTGAGAATTCCAGGTGCTGTATGTAGGAGGACGTCGACACGTTCCTGCAAGAGTTGCAAAAACCTAACGTCATCAACTCCCCTGACGGGTATATACACGCGACTGGAGATCGCTCGTGAATTTCATACTCCCATGGAACTTCCTTCTTTTAGGGAAGCCGATTAAACCCAAATAGGGTTAGAGCCGCCACACACACACACACACACACACACACACACACACACACACACACGATATAGACGTATAATACAATGTATTATGGGATAAGTTACTGGGGAGAAGCATGTTAATTTTTCTGCCGATACACTGTAGTGGGTTCCCGTCTAGATAGGCAATCAATCGATTTGTTTGAAAAAATGAGCGATTTCATCGATTTCGATGAAAATAAAGTGTTGGAAGTGTGAAACATTCTTTGATCATTATTTAATCCCGGGCAATGTCGGGTCTCCCTACTAATATTTCTTGAAGCGGTTGTGCCTTAATAATATACTTTTGGGGAATGTGTCTTTACTGTTATTAAATTATTTCTTTCTCGGCTGAAGTTTTTTTTTTTTTTTTTTTTCATTCCAAGGATTTCAAATGATGTCACAAAAGGGCAAAAGGTGAAACAAAAAATAAATGAAAATAAAATAAAAAATGTAAGCGAGTTCTTCATCTATTTTGACATTCATGGCATCTGGATATGATCTGAGTGGATCTTCAAGGAGTACGCGATTAGGAGATAATAATGTTCGATTGAAGAATAAATGATCGATGTGTGATTGATTGATTGGGAGAATGCCATTGGAACTGATGGATATGAACATACTGAAGGAAACGATAAGAGACAAGGAGATAACGAGAGAGAGAGAGAGAGAGAGAGAGAGAGAGAGAGAGAGAGAGAGAGAGAGAGAGAGAGAGAGAGAAATACAAAGTAAAAAGAGGGAGAAATGGTAGAGAAATATATTGAGAGAAAATGAGAGAAGTAAGGAGAGAACGAAAAAAAAGAGATAGAAAGTATGAAATAGGGTTAAAAAAGAGAGAAGGAATAGATAGATAGAGAGATAGAGAGATGGAAAGAGAGAAGCAAGAAAAAGAGGATGATAGCAAGAAAGTGGAGAGAAAACTACAGAGAAATTGATAGAAAGTCGGTTCCTTAAATTTGAACCCTGGTATCCCAGTCCATTCCGAACAGCCTTAACATGATGACAACTGGGCCGTATTATACGATAAATAATATTTTTCAATACAAAATTTAATTTTCTGATCAATTTTTGGAAATTAACGTTTCTCAATTGATTGAAACGAATTCTGTCAAATGTCAGTTTTTTATGTTCAACTCGTTTGATTTTAATTTCGATTTAAATTTAAAGAAAGAAGTTTAGTTGTTGCTAATTTTATGTGTTTATTAACAAACATTCCTTAATTTAGTAAAAAAAAACGAGATTAAACTATATACAATGTAGAATTCCATTTAAATATTTACACACAAAATCAAATGCTATTTCAAAATTCTAGATATAAATATAAGACAAAACGCTATTTACAAACTTCGGATTAACAGACAAAACAAAATCTTATTTAAAGCTTAACGTTGACAAACAAAACAAAATGCTATTTCAAAAGTTCAGTTTAACAGAAAAAAACAAATACTATTTCAAAAGTTCATTTTAACAGAGAAAATAAAATACTATTTCAAATGTTCAGTTTAACAAAAATAAAAACAAAATATTATTTCAAAAGTTCAGTTTAACAGACAAAACAAAATGCTATTTCAAATGTTCAGTTTGACAAAAATAAAAACAAAATACAATTTCAAAAGTTGAGTTTGACAGACAAAACAAAATGCTATTTCAAAAGTTCAGTTTGACAGACAAAACAAAATACTATTTCAAAAGTTGAGTTTAACAGACAAAACAAAATACTATTTCAAAAGTTGAGTTTGACAGACAAAACAAAATACTATTTCAAAAGTTCAGTTTAACAGACAAAACAAAATACTATTTCAAAAGTTCAGTTTGACAGACAAAACAAAATACTATTTCAAAGTTCAGTTTGACAGACAAAACAAAATACTATTTCAAAAGTTCAGTTTGACAGACAAAACAAAATACTATTTCAAAAGTTCAGTTTCACAGACAAAACAAAATACTATTTCAAAGTTCAGTTTAACAGACAAAACAAAATACTATTTCAAAAGTTCAGTTTGACAGACAAAACAAAATGCTGTTTCAAAAGTTCAGTTTGACAGACAAAACAAAATACTATTTCAAAAGTTCAGTTTCACAGACAAAACTTTAAAATACTATTTAAAAAGTTCAGTTTAACAGACAAAACAAAATACTATTTCAAAGACCAGATTAACAGACAAAACAAAATACTATTTCAAAAGTTCAGTTTGGCAGACAAAACAAAATACTATTTCAAAAGTTCAGTTTGACAGACAAAACAAAATACTATTTCAAAAGTTCAGTTTGACAAAATGCTGTTTCAAAATATTACTTCAAATTGAAAGACAAAAAAAAATTGATTTCAAAAAAATTTTAAAAGTTGATAAGTAAAAGAAATAATAAAACCAAATAAAGCGGTGTTTCTATATTTAAATAACGAAAAAATATTAAATTTTAAGTAAAATAAATTGTACCTGCGTAATTACCATGTCGCAAATAATAACACATCCAAAAATTACGAACTGCAAACACTTGTACCTCCCCGATGTAACTACCCCCGACAAACCCGACAAGCTACTAAGTCTCATCCCTTTACAGTAGAGATCCCTAGGTGCAAGAAAGCCTTTTACTCCAATAGTTTCTTCCCCAGAACTGCGGGTCTTTGGAACTCCCTTACGGGATTCTGCTTTCTCAACTGCAATGATATGCAGAAGTTCAAGTGTAATGTTAACAAACATCTTTCTACTCATCTCCCTTCATAATGACCCCGCTAATTAATTCCCTAATAGTAGCCCCCTGCTTCAAAGTGGCACTGTGCCTTGTTTGGGGTGAAAATTGAATAAAAAAAAAAGAAGCGATATCGTAGAGAATTAATCATAAAAAGACATCTGTAAAATCTAGCGATTTGGTTTCAAAATCTTCCGATTCAAATTGGGGAGTAAAAAAAAGGAGGTAATTAAGTATTAAATTTCTTGGAAATCTAATGCCAACATTCAGACAATTATTTCTTATTAAAAAATTTAAAATTAAAAAAAAGTAGATATATGTTATGTTTATTTTTGTTTCATGAATAGATTCTGTTTTCTATACTTTGCTTTTGTCACGCGACCTAATTTGTCCGTCTTAGCGTGTAAAGCTTTTAAAAGTAATTTTACCCTTAACGGGACTGTTTATCACGAGTACTTAATTTTCTCCCTCATCATTCTCCGTAATTTTTGGATATGCTACTATTTGCGACGTAGGCACCATTTGTTTACTTAGAATCGAATCTTTTTCTTGTTATTTAAATATAGAAGCACCAAGAAAGCTGCTCTGCGAGTCAGTAGATGTTTATTAGAAAGCGTCGCATGTGTGTACAACTGCTACTTATGGTGACACTAGACTTTTTTTTTATTTACTTGAATTCATATCCAAAAAAGTAAAAAGCATCGGAATCGTAAGGCACTGCTGTAATTAAGGGCCAACTTTGTTCGACACATTCTAAGTGGGGAGTTGTGCTGCAAGATGTTCGTTAGATTTACATTGAATTTTCGGTATGTTGGTACGAGGTGTCTTCAAGAAGTTTTCAGACTTTTTTTTGTATATGTATTTTTATTGATAGTACACACATGAAACTTTATTCCCCTTCATAGTACCCCCCCCCGATGCAATACAATTGTTGTACCATTCTAACAACGTCTGAAAGGCCACATAGAAGTCCTCTTGTGTGAGCATGTCAATGACTCTCATCATAGCCTCCTTCGTCTCTTCAATTGTCTCATAACGACAGCCTCTAAAGTTGTCCTTGAGCTTAGGGAATGACCAAAAGCCATAAGAAACAATGTCTATGGCATAAGGTGGGCGAGGAACTGTGCATTCGAGCAAATCTTCAGTTTCTTCCGAATAACTGTGTGAACAGTTCCCACACTGACACCAAACTGTGTACTTATTGTCTCTATAGACACACCACAGTCCTTATCCATGAAATTCGTTATTTGGCCAATGAACTCTGGTGTTCTGATTTCCTTACTCCTCATACACCTCTCATCATCCCCACAAACTCCCTGCTTTCCTTGAATGTCTTAGGCCATTCAAAATCTCATGCTCGATTCATGCAAGATGGTCTAAAAGCAGTCTGAAACATGCTTCGTTCTTAGAACTGCACGCCTGTGGAACTCTGTTCCGTCTGCCTACTTCCCTCCTGACTACAACTTGGATGTCTTCAAGTCCAACGTAAACAAATTCCTGATGGACGGCCCCCTTAAGTAGACACTTTAAATATCCACACTAACGTACTCTACTTACAATAACCCTTATCCCTGAGTGGCTTCCGGGCCTTGATAAATGGTGACCACCTTGTAAAAAAAAAAAAAAAAAAAATTCAAACGTTTCTATGCCATTTTTCTCCAAATTGAAAACAAACTTTTATTACATATTGTTCCTCTAAAGTGTCCTCGCGTCCAGATTCCATTTTTTAAATTCACCAGCTGCGATAATCAGACTTTAGTAGGGAGCATTCCAATTCCTGTTGTAGCTGTTCATTTGAACCTGAAATAATAAAACTTAGCCCGTCATCTCATAAGATGTATAAACAATAACATACTGAAATTTCAGGACTCTATGACAATTTTAAATGCCTGTACAAAAGAAGTTTGGAAACTTATTGAAGACGTCTCGTACAATCAGGAAAATAGAGGACCTAGAGTTAACTTTAAAGGTAAATGGTCAACAGAAAAGAAACGTTTAAAGTAGAAAGCTTTCCAGTATCTGAGAACCTCTCCAGTAAAGGGGTGGGATTCTGCTGCTTGGTAGGTTTCTCCTGTTTATACATTCACCACTAGACGATCACATATACACTTCAAGTATATATATACACGGTGACTGTTGGAAAATGTCGACCAACGTGCAGTTTAACAATGAGGAAACATCGGTAAATAAAGCTGGTGTAAATACAAATGCGAGTTTTGGTCGTACCTATCTTCATTTGCAGCTTTTGAATATCAATCTAGATGAATAAGGCGTGTTCCTTTATTGGCCGCTATTATTCCCCTAAAGAGAATAATATTTGTGTACACTCAACATCCTAGAGACAAGTAAGTATGACACACTTTTAACAGAAAATAGACACATTCATACATATATTTATATATATATATGTTTTTGTGGAAATATATTTTATTTCCTTATAATATATATTAATCCTTATTTAATAAGCTCAATGTAAGTACAGAGCAATATAGTGAATAGATGACAAAAGACTATATTCCAAAGTTCATGATGTTGACCATCATTTAATTTATTCCTTTAATTCAGTTAACACATAAAAAGTCTTGACAGTATCCGTTTCGTAGCGCAAAATCAGTCACTTAATTATTATATCAGTTAGTGAACCTGTTTACCCTTAACTCATCAGGAAAAAATAGCAACAATCAATCCGCTAAAAGGAAATAAAGTACGTTTTGATATGATAAAAATCCGAAATTGAAAGAGAAGCTGTAAATATGTTATAATATGTTTCCATTACGCCATTTTGAGTTTTAGAAATTTCAAGGGCAAAATAGATTCACTAATTGATATAATAATTAAGTGATTTTGCGTTACGAAACAGATACTGTCAAGAATTGTAAATGTCAACTGAATTAAAGGGATAAATTATAAGATGGTCAATATCATGAACTTTGATATATAGTCTTTTGTCATTTATTTACTATATATATATATATATATATATATATATATATATATATATATATAGTCTTATTTGTAGTATTCCGAATTTTACAGGGTTTATATAATTCAGTATCGTTCATATACCAATAAGTTTTAAGCTAAAAAAGAGATGACTGTAAGCTACAAAATTATCATATTTCATAATTGAGCATTCATATACTGTTTTAACAAACCCCAAGACTTCAAAAAATAGGTTGATAGCAACAAAAAGTGTATTTCATTTCAAAGTTGTAAATGCGTGTCGGCGACTCGTGTGTGAAACTTTTTTTTTTTCGCCTAAAAAAGTTCATGTCAAAGGTTTCATTTCTTTGGAAGTCTCTACATAGAACGTTTGGGTCTAATTTGAAAAGTAATAATAAGATGACACCCCTCAAATAAATGGACCTTTTGCTTAGGAACAACGTGTAGTATCTGTTCTCTTGTTTTGACACTCTAAGTCTATTCCGTCCTCGATAAGTGAAAGAGAAATCCTTTTAGATGGAGGTAATTTTCATTTCTGTTCCAATCCAGAGTGCACCTTTTTGGGATAGCTGGATTTTTCACTACATTCAAAACCGAACTTATACCTAACTCTGCTCCCCTGTGGGGAGGCAATCAAATAGTGTCAAATGTAAGATTCAATACACACAACTTCTGACTCGATGTTTCTAGATATCAGCGAAATTGACATCCGTTTGGAAAGAAGCGATTTTTTTCTGTCGGCGGAAGATTAATTACAATGTGGATAAAAAACAAAACAAAAAAAAAACAAACAGATGTTTACGCGAAGATTTCTCTGCAAACGTTTCTCGGCGGAATACTATAGATTTGTCAAGGAATCCATTTTACACGAGTCAAATATATATAAAAACATTCTGACTGAAGACTTGCCAACCTATGGCACGTGTGCAGATATTGGCGCGTAACATTGTTATGAGTAGGGCACTGAACTTCAGGGAGAAAATATTTTCGTTTCTGTAAAACGACAGCAAAAACAGACCTAGGGGTTACCAACCTATAGCACGTGTGCCAAAATTAGCGCATTACCTAATTCCAAGTAGCACACTGAACTACAGAGATAATGAATTCAGAAAATACTTCTGTTTATGTGAAACAACAATAACAGCAACAAACCTCTATCTTAAGGGTTGCACACCTATGGCACCTGTGCCGACATTGGTGCATAGCACGATAAAGAGTGTCGGATTGAACTCCACAGATAATATTTTCTAGCAAGAAAATAATAAACAGAAATTACAAATATTGCGAAAATTAATAAAACAGATAAATATGCGGCCAAGGCATGTAAAATTAATTTTCGGAACGTAACAGTTTTGCAGCATTTTTATGACACGTAGATTAAAATCAACATATAATATGTACTAAATATACTGAAACTTATATCTAGAATACTAATTCCAATTTTAATCAAAATCTATTACATGATGTTTATTATAAAACAATGCTTTTCCAGTTGTCAAGGAGATACGTTTCCAATGAGTCAGATATATAATAAAGAATCTTAAGGTTTGCCAACCTATGACATGTGCGCAAACATTGGCGGTAAACATGATTACAACTGTCGGCCTGAACTCCACAGATTATGAAAAAAGAAAATATATTTGTACATGTAATAAAAAACCAAAAAAATAATCTATATCAAGAGTTTGCTAACAATAATTGGCACATAGTCAAATATAGCACTGAAGGTTAGAGATTATTATCACTAAAAAAAATACCCCGCAAAATAACACAAACGAAAATGCCCCGCAAAATAACACAAACGAAAATGCCCCGCAAAATAACACAAACCAAATACCCCACAAAACAACACAAACCACAATGCTCCGCAAAACAACACAATCCAAAATGCCCCGCAAAACAGCACAAACCACAATGCTCCGCAAAGCAACACAAAAAAATGCCTCGCAAGACAACACAAACCAAAATGCTCCGCAAAACAGCACAAACCAAAATGCTTCGCAAAACAGCACAAACCAAAATGCCTCGCAAAATAACAAACCAAATGCCCTGCAAAACAACACAAACCAAAATGCCTCGCAAAACAACACAAACCAAAATGCCCCGCAAAAAAACACAAACTACAATGCCCCGCAAAACAACACAATCCAAAATGTCGCGCAAAACAACACAAACCAAAATGTCCCGCAAAATAACACAAACACAAAGTGAAATAAATTGCTAGAAACCAATGCAATGAATTTATGTTTGATCCAAATAAAATATTTACCGTATATTTAAGCGTATAAGGCGACCGTCAGATAAGACAAGGTACAAAATTGGAGCAAAATTTTAATGAATTTATATATATTAGCATTTCAGCCCGGCGTTGCCCGGGTGTTTGGAGGTGTACGTTGAGCAAAAAAAAAAAAAGAAAAGAAAAAAAAGGGGTCATTTTTTAAACTTTAACCCCGATTATGATCCCTTAACATTTATTGTTTTGGGATCAAATACAGTTATTAAGTTAGATCCATGTCCAAGGAATTTGGCTGTTAAGGGGTCAAAGTTCAACGATTTGACCTTTGAGAACTTTACCAAACTCCTCTGACAATTTTGGGTCTAAACACTTGAAATTTTAGATAGAGGTTTCTTGGACATGGATCTAACTTAATAACTTGATCTGAACCCAAAACAATAAATTTTAATGGATCATAATAGTGGTCAAAGTTTAAAAAATTGACCGCTTGTTTTTCTTTTTTGCTCAAACACCCGGGCAACGCCGGGCTCGCAGACGCGTACGCAGACCCCAAAATTTTAATGAATCATCATTATGCCAGATCAAACATACCCATTCCTGTGTCATGATACATCTTCTATCATTATATGTGATCAGTTTTCTATAATAGTCAACTATATAGGAGCCTATTCATGACCAGACACACACACACACACACAGACGTTCAGCTTTATATTATCTATATATCTATAAAAGTGAAAGTGTCTGTCTGTCTGTGTATCTGTGTATCTGTGTGTCTGTCTCTGTGTGTACATTTTCCTACGCAATAACTGTCAATTTTAAGCTTACAGACTCAACATAAGATATACAGGGTACTGAGATTTGGGAAAATCGATGTGACCGGTTTTCGGCCAGAAATTTGGCTGTTAAGGGGTCAAAGTTCAACGATTTGACCTTTAAGTACTCTACCAAACTCCTCCGACAATTTGGGGTCTAAACATTTGAAATTTTCGATATAGGTTTCTTGGATATGGATCTAACTTAATAACTTGATTTGAGCCTAAAACAATGACTGCTTTTTTTTTTTTGCTCAACATACACTTCCAAATACCCGGGCAACGCCGGGCACCACAGCTAGTATATATATATATATATATACATATATATATATATATATATATATATATATATATATATATGTGTGTGTGTGTGTGTGTGTGTGTAATGTGGGATGATTTAAACAGATCATGTCTGACCCAGACTCGCATTGAAGCAATAACAGAGTATTCTTTTCTTACTTCAAGAATGGAAGAAGCAATATCAAAGGAAACGGATTGCCATTCTTCTCGTGCCATTTCCGGCGAAAATGGTATGGCGCGGCGGTTAGGATTCGCTCGCTTCTTATTTCGAAGAAAACCAGACACGCCGGCGTGTGCTCGTTCACGTCCATTATCGCTAGAAGGCGTTGTATCACAAAACGCCAATGGCAGAACGCGTTCAAAGTTGCCTGAAACCATTCACGAGTGAGACCTGTGGAAATTCAACAGAAAATTGACGAAAATGTGGTTTACTTTTATAATTTGATCTTCCTAGATGACGTGGGAGTTAATTAGAACCGAGATGTGTTTCTGCAAAACTTAACCACATATTACCATTTTTTATTTTCTCAAATTTTTATAAACTTAATGTAGCGTTACAGTCACATTTTAACCGCGTCGTTACATTTTAAGCACTAGGACCCACATGTTGTTTGGTACCGTCGCAGGAACAAACAACATGTATGGAGTATTTTTTTCACATTTGTGTTGCTGCATCTGCTACTATTCTCTCACTCCTGCACAGGGTTCAAAAGAGAGTCGCCGACCCGATCAGTCCTGGTCTGCCATCTAAGCTTCAACCTCGGTCCCATCGACGAAATGTTGCATTTCCTCTGCCTGTTGTACAAGTATTTTAATGATGGATGTTCCGATGAACTACAAGCCCTTGTACTTCCCCGACGTAAATACTCCCAATAAACCCGACAAGCAACAAAGTCCCACCACCCCTACACAATAGAGATCCCTAAATGTAAAAAAAAAAAACACCGTCTACTCTAATAGTTTCTTCCCCAGAACTGCTATTCTTTTGAATTCCCTTTCGGGTTTCTGCTTCTCCAACTGTGCTGACATGCAGAAGTTCACGTGTACTGTAAATAGACATCTTGCTGCTCAACTCCTTACATAATATCCCTGCAACTTAAGTCCCTGATAGTAGCTCCCTACATCAAAGGCGTACTGTGCATTGATTGGGGGTGAAAACGTAATAAAAGAGAAAGGACACAAAAATACGTCAAAAGAAGTCACCACTTATCAAGGCCCAGAGGCCGCTTAAGGATAAGGGTTGATAAGCATACAGTGGTTCATGGGACAATGTCGTAGTAATTGTTATTGGAAATTTGGTAAATTGGATTACTTAAGGCTTATCAAGGCTTATGCAATAATTAAAATCAACTTGCTTGATATCAGTACATCCGTGGACGAGAAAATCTATTGTTAAATAAAAGCAATCAAATATAAAGTAAGAACTGAAATGAATAGTTATTAACATTTGCAGTAAAAAATAGCATTAAATAAATTCTTCCAACAATAACGCATTTCATTATTTTTCCAAAGTCTTTCCGCGTTTTACAACGCTCTGTCATATTAATTGTCCTTTTTAAAAGCCATGGACAAAAGTCTAACCTGCCAAGTTAATGGTGACATTGTTAACTAGCTTCGAATTTCCCGACAAGCAGTGATTATCACTTTCTACGCCGATGATTGTTTGAGCATGAAACATTAGTGTTTGTATGTATGAAAATTACACACACACACACACACACTAACTAACACACACACACACACACACACACACACACACACACACACACACATATATATATATATATATATATATATATATATATATATATATGAGAAAATAGTTAATAAAACATGTTAAAAACCCCTTTGAAATGAGTTAAAAACATATTTAATCTGAAAAGGAAACACTAGATAAGTGGATAGTCCTTAATCCGCGGAGTTTGGATTTTACCGCCACTGGATTTTTTATCTTCCACCAGACTATCCATTCATGTGTAATCAACTTTTTCTTCACCATATTCCCTCTGCTCACTTTTTTTGTTTTCAAGTAAGATCTTTGACTTACTTGTTGTTTCATCAAATTCTTTTGCATGCAAAATTCGATCCCGCATTTTGCTAATTCCTACCCTCTGATGAGAAGGAAAGTATTTTTTCGAAACTCCGCGGATTAAGGACTATCCACTTATTAAGTGTTTCCTTTTCAGATATATGTTTTTAACTCATTTTAAAGTGTTTTTTTAACATGTTTTATTAACTGTTTGCTCGTATTATAAGCTCTATCTCCTATTGGGTTTTATCGAGCTTTTACATTTGGCTGAGATAACTTTATAAATATTAATTCTGTAATATTTATAATATACTTTAATTTTACCATCTTGGATCATTTTGGTAAATTTAATTGTTATTTTTTTATTTAATATATAAGTGGATATTTATCATATATATATATATATATATATATATATGTATATATATAATGCTCCCTATCTTAGGTTGAGCATTTGGGAAGTGATATACAAATTACCATTAACGTATGAAGCGATGTTCTTTCTGTAAACAAATTGAGCTTAGTTATTTGGACAATGTCAAAATAGTGTTAATTCACTGCCCGCATAGCAGCAGTATATAACGCAACAGTTAGAAGCTCCGACTGTCGTTTGGGTGATCGGGCTTCGATCCTAGCTTGAGGTAGTTTTTTGTCTAGCCGTACTGATGAGCTGTGAAACAGCGACACAGTAGTGTATGTGAATGACTATATATATATATATATATATATATATATATATATATATATATATATATATATATATTACTAGAAGCCATACTTATCAAAAGACTACAAGCCCCTTTTTTTAACAGGGTCTCATTTAACAGCGTGACAAATATATAACAGTATTTAATAACTAACCAGAAACTAAATAAATAAACTATAAAATGCGAAAATCGAAATTAAAAATAAAAATAATTCGCCCCTAACCATCCTGCTCCCACCTTTATAACCAATAAAAAAAACAAATAAACTATAAATACACCAGGTCTTAAAGGAAAATAATAAAAAAAAGAAAACAACAACAATCGCACCTGATGATAATCGGATGCACCGATAGAAAACGCTTGAGAAGAACATGGCTGAACAATAAATTTTGGGCGCCATTTTATACAATATGCCAGCTGAAATACAAACGACCGCTCAGCGAATGTAAAAGATATTCAGAAAAACCGGGAAGAAGAATAACTGTGTCGTGTTCAATCAGACGTGCTTGAATAATGACTCTCTGCCAAAATATACATACATACATACATATATATATATATATATATATATATATATATATATATATATATGTATGTATGTATGTAGGTATTTAATTATTATAGTAAAAAAATAATTATGACAGCCCCTTTAAGAAATTTGTTTCTTATCGTTGAGCACTTTCCGTTGAATTAAAAGTCGGTCAATTTAGCTCTTATGCGTAGATCATCATATAACGATTTGATCACTGTCTGTCTGACGTAATGAACATTTAAATTAAAATGTTTAAAATTCAACGCTATTTCACACGGTTAATAGTAGCCGAATGGATACGGACGGCCTCCGCTAATCGAGCCAGAGATGTCTCGTGTCGCGGGGTTCGAATCGTTCGACTGGTAGTAATCGTGACACCCTGCACTGAAGAATCCCGAAAGGATGAAACACTATTGTCTGTAGGTATTTAATTATTATAGTAAAAAAATAATTATATATATATATATATATATATATATATATATATATATATATATATATATATATATATAATTTGTTTGTTTAAATTTCATTCAGGAAAACATCAATTTTCAGAGTAGAAATTTATTGTTTGAATAAAGAATACAGTTGAATATAAATTTTCGATGTAGGCTCATCTCCTCAGAGGAAAAATCATTAGCAAATATTAGATCTAATTGGAAATAATACTGTTATTTAGCACAAAAATTCATTCAGCAAACTCTGTGTCTGATCACAAATACCACTCTTAACAAAGATTGCAACGACACCCGGATAAATTCATTGTGTCTATTCTTATTTCATCTATTTTCTTTATCTACGCCCCCTAAAAATATGTAATTAATATTTAAATACATTTCCTTTGTATATGCTAAATAACAGACTTATTTTGAATTAGATCGAATATTTGCTAATATCGAAAATCCATGGGTTAAGGAAAAAATATGATCTGTGTTCTTTATTCAAACAAGAAATTTCTACTCTGAAAATTTATGTTTTTCTGATTGAAATTTAAACAAAAAAACTTTAAATTCCATTTTCTCTATGAAGTATACTGAGCTATTCTTTTATGTAATATTACCTCCTAAACTATTTTGTAAGACTCGATAACACGAGTGTTATTAATCTGTGTTCCTATTAACCTCAGGAGTCTGATATATATATATATATATATATATATATATATATATATATATATATATATATATATATATGTGTGTGTGTGTGTGTGTGTGTGTGTGTGTCTGTGTGTGTGTATATATATATATATTTGTATAAATATGTATATATATGTATATATATATATCTATTTTATGTCAGGTCATGTCATATGCTACTGGTACCATGTAACCCAGTACTACCTGACGGGTCACCGTCGACTAAACTGGTTCCCCTACCAGACTTATTTGGTTAGGAGGGTGGCTAGTCTCCCTGAAGGATTAAAAACAAGACCTTCTAAAGGGCGAATGAACCCTTTTCGGGGTAAACGGCCAACTAGCACCGCGTGTGTTTGTGTGTATGTATGTGTGTGTTGGGATGGAGAGGAGTCCCGTAAGCCGTGGTGAAGGCAACCTTTCTGGGAGAAGCAAATCTCTGATATAAAAAAAAAACCATAAAGCGGGGAACCAGTACCCACATTAAGCTGGTCTGCAGTTTAACTTGTTGCTGGCTATCTTGCTCTTGCTTGTTGCTGGATCTCAACATTTTGAAGCGAGAGAGAGACTTAGCTGTCGTACAAAGCTAAGACTGTGTAACATCATCTGTGTACAGATACTCCCTCAGGCATTTGTCTATTAAAATGGTCCTGTGGCGATGGAAGTCATTTTTGGGCTCATGGAGTCATGTCTGAGGGAGTGACACTCGTCTGATAAGACGTTGCAATCATCATTCATATATATATATATATATATATATATATATATATATATATACGAGGTACATTAAATAAGTTTACAGACTTTTTTCATATGGGCATTTTTATTGATAGTACGCACATGAAACTCAGTACGCACATGAAACTCTTGTCCCCTTCAAAGTAATCTCCTCTGCCTGCAATGCACTTGTTGTACCGTCCTAACAACGTCTAAAAGGCCCCCTAAAAGTAATCTTTTGTGAGTATGTCAATGACCCCGTCACAGCATCTTCATCTCCTCAATTGTCTCATAACAACAGCCTCTTCCGTTTTCCTTTGAGCTTAGCGAATAACCAAAAGTCACAGGGAGCAATGTCAGGACTATAGGGAGAGTGAAGAATTGTACTGGTGCCCATCTTGGTCAAATAGTCTGTGACGAAGATGGAGATGTGGACTGGTGCATTCGTGCAAATCATTTGTATCTTCAGTTCCTCGCGAATAATAATGCGTACAGTTCCCACACAAACACTAAACTGTGCACTTATTGTCCCTATGGATACACAACAGTCCTTATCCATGAAATTCTTTATTTGGCCAATCAACTCTGGTGCCCTGACTTCCTTACTCCTCACACCTCTCATTACCACTCACAGACTCCCTGCCTTCCTTGAATCTCTTATGTCACTTTAAAACTGAGGCTTGAATCATGCCAGATTGTCTACAAGCAGTCTGTGGCATTCTTTCCAAGTTTAAAATAGAATTTTATTGTCTATCGTTCTTCTAAATTATCCTCCCGTCCAGATTACATTTTTAAAATTCCACAGCTGTGTAAATCAGGCTGTAGAAGGGATATTCCTGCTGTAGCTGTTCATTTGGACCTGAAATCATAAAAATTGGTCAGTCATCGCATGAGATGGATAGCAAAACCATACATAATTTTCAAGAGTCTACGACAATTTTAAATGTCTGTACAAACAACGCCCGAAAACTTATAGAAGGAACCTTCTATATATATGTATATAACAGGTACTTTTTCTTTGTATATATATATATATATATATATATATATATATATATATATATATATATATATTTACATAAAATTTATTTATACAAACATTCATGGCTACATATGTGCATACATGTTCCTGTAATCACCCGCGTTGGAGGGTTACGTCTTCAGGCCAAGAATTATCATCGAGAATCCAGAGAGGGTCTCGATGATAATTCTTGGCCTGAAGACGTAACCCTCCAACGCAGGTGATTACAGAAACATGTATGCACATATGTCGCCATCAATGTTTGTATAAATAAATTTCATATACCTGCTCTGTTTACTCATTGAGCACTCTTTGGTAGACACATGTTTCATTGGATGTACTTCTAGGAAACTAAACTCTACTGGCTATATATATATATATAAGATAAAAAGATGGAGAGAAAAAGAGAGAGAGAGAGAGGGAGAGAGAGAGTTTCCTATGCACTCGAAAACGGCTAGGAAGATTTTCTTTTAAATTAAACACAAATGTGCTTTTTGTGTCAGGTAGAGTTCTTACATAGGTTATGTATCAGAATTCTTCTAATGAGTCTCAAAAATCGATAATCGAAAAATCCAATTAAAAAAAGAACCGTCCATTATATATATATATATATATATATATATATATATATATATATATATATATATATATATATATTCCCAGTTTTAGCAGATAGAATCGCTCGATCATCAAAGACAAAATCCAAGCAAGCAAGCAAGCAAGGAAGAACGTCCGGACGGTCAACAGAATTTCATAATTATATAGATATAATATTTTAAGTATAGATCTTTGAAAGTGCTCAATACGTGAGTAGAACTAAAAAGTCATGAATGTATATTTTTCTGTTATGCCATATATATATATATATATGTTATGCCATATATATATATATATATATATATATATATATATATGATTTTTTGAGAGGTACAAAATTTATATAACGCAATCATGAAGGAAGGCGAAAATTCATGATTAAAAACATTTAAAATAATTAGTTTAAGCCTTCCGTTCATGATCATGCGTGATATATATATATATATATATATATATATATATATATATATATATATATATATATACATATATATATAAATATATATATATGCATGTATGTATATGTATGTATATGTATCTATATATATACGTATATGTATGCATATGTATATATATATATATGTATATGCATATATATGTATGCATATATATGCATATGTATGTATATATATATATGAATATGTATATATATATATATGTATATGTATGCATATATATGCATTTTATGTATATATGTGTAAAAGACAATACGTATTATATACGGTTTAAGTCAGAACAACTTATTACAAAATTTATTTTGTTTATTTTATATTAAAATTCATAAATATATTTCGGAAGAAAAGCTTCATCCTCAGTATGTCTTTTTTCACAAAAAGAAGAATATATATATATATACAGGGTGTCCGTAAAGTTACTATACAGTCTTACAGGTTACTATACACCTGTAAAAAATAAATATTAACCACTAATACAAATATAATACAACAAAACAATAAGACTGTATAGTAAATTTACGGACACCCTGTATATATATATATATATATATATATATATATATATATATATATATATATATATATAGATAGATAGATAGGTAGATAGATAGATAGATAGATAGATATACACCAGCCCGGTCATATTGAGCACTTTACATATATATATATATATATATATATATATATATATATATATATATATATATATATATATATATATATATATGGCAAAATATACCTAAATCAATACAACTTGTTAATACGAACAGATGGGTTTAGTGACTTTATTTCTAAATTCTAAATTCAAAATGGCGTAATGTAAACATATTATAAGTCAGTAAGAATTATATTTTAAGCTAACAGCTTGAACTAAGTATAAATATGAATATTTATATAGTAATCTTAATCACATAAAAAAGCTCAATAAAGCCAAGATATATATATACATATGTATGTATTCATATATATATATATATATATATATACATATAGTTATCCACATACAGCACTGTTTCGCTGTCTCACAGCTCATCAGTGCGGCCAGACAGGCAACTACCTCAAGCCAGGATTGAAACCCGACCGTTTGTACGGCAGTCAAATATATACATATATATATATATATATATATATATATATATATATATATAAATATATATAACACTACTTAATTCACTCACATAAAATGCTCTATTTAGCCTGGATATCTAGTGTCTTTACCTGTTTTAAATCTAGGTTAGTTTTTTATGTTAGTTTATATATACATATATATATATATACACACACATATATATATATACTTACATATACATGTATATATATATATACATATATACACATATATATGTGTGATAGTTTATGTATATGCATGTTTATTTATTTCATTTATTTGTTTATTTTCTATTTATTTTGTTAGTTTAAAGTTATTTTGTATCTCTATCCTAGAGTAAATTTTATCCTGTGAACACAGTTTTTCGCCATTTCTCAACCACAGTTTAATAGAGGTGTTGGGGTTCTTTAAAGTATAGGATAGCAAATTTTTTTCGTGAAAGCAAAATCTACATGGAACGTCTAGGTCCCTACAGGTGTTTGCTTGTCTTACTATTTTCCGTTTGACTCCCGGCGAACGTCCATTTCCTTGAGTTCTCAGTATTTGTTTGCTAGCGTTTTATTGCTAGTGTATACATAAACTATCACACATCAAAATTGCAGATAACAGGCACCTCTATGTTTCAAAACACGTACACACATGCAGTGGATACAGCTTCAAAATAATGCCAATCTTCCAAACAGACAATTATTTTTTATTTACTTACGCAGGAAAAAAACTTCATCACAAGATTCACTCCTGAACTGAACAGAGCCTAATATCAACACACAAAAGCATGAAATGCAAGGCCCACTCGCATGCGCATCCATATACATATACACACCCACACATAAATCAGAACCGAAACATTAAAACACACACACGCGCGCGCATACAACCACACACAGACATAACATCCCTATCTCTAATACAACACACTGAACAATACCAACCCTACTTAACCTCGAAACCAACAACACTAGGAAACACCTAGAACCATAGTATAATATCTGTTCCAACACCTCGCTCCCTCCTCAGTCAGTGGAGGAGAAATCCCTCATGACTGAGACAACTATCATCCCTTCTATCATCCCCCTCCCATACCTATACCCCTCCAATTGGCGCCTCCCCTCTGGGGAACAAGATCTTCCCCACACTAGGATCCGATCTTGGGTCTGGCTATACCCACATGGGGAGACAAATAAATAGAAACATTAAAAAATCCCCTATACATATTTTTAAATACACCCCTCTATCTAAACAAAAGAATACCCGAAAAGACTGAAACGAGAAATCACAATACTAAAATCCAAGAATCCAAAAAATAAATATCAAAATAAAATGAAAGCACCCCTACCCTTATTTTAGAAGAGCTGGTTCTCCCCCCCCTCCTCACACATACACATTAGTAACGACCTTGGATCACAGTCACCTTCATAGGGAAGCAAATAACCTCATAATACTATAAAACAGTACACACATTCTCAAACCAATAAAAAAAACACACACACACTACCCGAAAGGAAAAGAAAAAACACAAGCAGAAAGAGAGAGTGAGAGAGAGAGAGAGGGAGGGAGAGAGAGAGAGAGAGAGAGAGAGAGAGAGAAACACAACACAGGAGTGACCACAACCGAGGTCAGCGGCCTCAACAAGCCCAATAAAAGAGTAATAAAAATTGAACATTCCAATGAATAGTAGACACTTACACGCTTCCACCCCTTGGAAACACTTCAAATGAACTACGAAAATGCTATTTTTACATCTCCAACACATTTGAAAATAATTTCTGACGAAGACGCTTCACAGAACGTCTGAAACGCGTTAAAAACGATTTCAATGATTTAAAAACATTATTACAATTATCTAAACATAATTATCAATGAAAAACCAAGACACGGAATAATAAAATAATGTTAAAAAATACACATTGTTGATGACTACCCCCTTATTTAAATATATATATTTATATATATATATATATATATATATATATATATATATATATATGTATAATTATGTAAGTATATATATGTATATATATATGTATATATATATATATATATATAAACTAACATAAAAAAACAACCTAACCAAGATTTAAAACAGGTCAAGGCACTAGATATCCAGGCTAAATAGAGCATACACAAAGAATCAGGTCAACCGGAGGTCAAATGATAGAAACGGCGCGGCGGATACTAGAAAGCTGATTAGCTAACTAAAATGTCAATAGATTGTGCGTATATTAAAAACGACGGACAACCAGAAAATTCGCGCATAATCCTGAAGAATCCTAAAATGGATGAAACGCAGAATATTCAGTATGGCTTAATCGCCATATATATTTTATAAATTACTCTCTCTCTCTCTCTCTCTCTCCACACACACACACACACACACACATATATATATATATATATATATATATATATATATATATATATAATAGCAAAAGTACCCGTCGTTGACTGGGTTCAAAAACAGCCTACAGAAAATGGACTCTGATTTATGAAAGTATGATAGGTTATGAAAAGGAAGGGTTGTAAAGAGATAGCTTCGAATTTGGGGGTATCAAAACCAAAGCAAAATATGATGAAAGTAAAAATAAAATAGATAAACCCCATAATGTATTATACCATACCTGTTCACACTGAAACACTTATCACAATATTCTGTGGATCTATATTAAAAAACCTTGTTAAACTTTGTGACATATTTCTATTCTATGGAGGTCAGGTGCGAATGAACACCCTATAATTTTATTATATCATATTTCTTTAAACTGAAACATTATTATCAAAGTATACTTACGCAGATAGATAGGAAAAGTCGTTATTAAAGTTTGTGCCTATTTCGATTCTATGGAGGCCACAATTTTTTTGTACCATCCCTATTAAACATACTTATCAAAGTATTCTTATGTACATCTATATCAAAAACACTTGTAAAGTTTTTTTTTTTAATTTTTAAATTTTTTATTTCCCTACTTTGTGGACCAGGCGCGAACACAGACCCCTCAATTTTAATGAACCACCGTTCTGACAGATCAAACATACCCATTCCTGTGACTCGATACATCTTCTATCATTATATGTAATCAGTTTTTTAAAATAGTCAACCATATAGGAGAGTATTCTTGATCACACACACACACACACACACACACACACACACACACACACACACACACACACACACACACACATACACTCTCTCTCTCTCTCACATTCATCTTTATATTATATATATATATATATATGCATTATATATATATATGTGTATGTAATATAAAATACGTATTATGTACGTTTGAAGTCAAAACAACGCATTATTACAAAATAAACAGACATTTATTTTGTTTGAAATTTATATTATTATGTATGTATATATATATGTATATGCATATATATGTATTTATATATATATGTATATGTATGTATATATATGCATTTTATATATGTGTGTGTGTGTGTGTTTAAAATACAATACGTATTATATACGTTTTAACTCCGAAGAACTCATCATTACAAAATAAACAGATATTAATTTTGTTTATTTTATATTGAAATTCATAAATAGATTTCGAAAGAAAACCGTCATCTTCAGTATGCCTTTCTTTTTTTTTTTTACAAAAAAAAAAATAAAATAAAAGAAAGAAAGACATACTGAAGATGAAGGTTTGCTTCGAAACATATTTATGAATTTTAATATAAATTTCAAACAAATAAATATCTGTTTATTTTGTAATAATGCGTTGTTTTGGCTTCAAACGTACATAATACGTATTTTATTCAATTCAAACTCAACCAGGGCTTCTAAATGACAAAATTCTTACCATATATATGTGTGTTTTTATATAAGGACATATCTCAAAAATGCACTGCAACTACGACTTAAGAAGCATTTCTGTCAATTACGTATCGAACGAAATTAGTTCGAATACAAATGGAATCGCAGAATCTGACCTTCGAATCTCAGACATTCTGAAGTATCCAAAGAAACCACTATCTACAAACAAGAAGACGGAATCGAATTCGGGTCAAGAGGTCTGACTGAAATCGACATTTTTGTTATTTTTCCTCGAATTGTGGTTATAATCTGCAGGATACCAATAGTGCTATCCTAAGTATTTCTTTTAGTTAAATTCAATTTTTACGGTATCTTTAGTTTATTAAATTGTTCAATTAAAGTACAGAATAGTTTACATAGCACCCTTCCCCCAATTTCTCATGTAAAAATAGGTTTCTAAATAATAAACTTATTATTTCAGCTCGATTCATAAATTGCAGAAATACGTTTTTGGTCAATGGATCACGACTTCTTTAGGCCAAAAGCCATTCGATGATAAGCATTAAGGAGATGGATCGACTGTAAGTTGAGTGATGAAGACTATTATGAAAGGCTTGGGAGGTGATTTATGGGATGGATCCATCTTGAATTACTAGTGAGGACCGTTCATAACAGAAACTTGTTAATATTGGGTTTATATATATATATATATATATATTCAGAATCTGAGAGATTATATATAATAAATTTCACAGCCAAACAACGTTGCAAACCACAAGAGCCATGACAGTCAACGAACCGGAAGTCCAAGACTCGAGTTTACTCCCCATTTGGGTTCATCAGTTAGACATATCCGAACTCAGGATTCAAAACCCGGACCTCTTTCATACGAGGCAAGCACTCTGGCAACTATATATATATATATATATATATATATATATATATATATATATATATATATATATATATATTGTCAGCATTTTTTTCTCATTAAATAAAATAGACGTTTTTTTGTCTATTAATTCTATTTTCGATCTTTTTCAACTTCCGAATAACAGTCTTTCCGTCTGGCAGGAAGTGGCTGATGTAAATCACCATATTTATCATAAGTCCTGAGACTATCCAATCCTTCAGGATTCATTGTCAGGGATGAATTAATCTAACTGGTTTTGAACGATTTAAATACGTTTTTTTCCTCTTCTCTTTTCCCCTGTTTGTTAATTATTTTATTTATTTTATCCTTTTTCCATTGGTATATATATATATATATGTATATATATATATATATATATACATATATATATACACATATATACACACACACATACACACACACACACACACACACATATATATATATATATATGCAGGATGTCCAAAAAGTAACTAAAGAGTTGAAAATATATAATCTCTCACATTCTGAATATATATATATATATATATATATATATATATATATATATATATATATATATATTTACACACACATACACACACAAACGCACACACACACAAACACACCCACACACCCACATATATATATATATATATATATTTACACACACACAAACACACACACACACACACATATATATATATATTTACACACACACAAACACACACACAAACACACACACACACATATATATATATATATTTACACACACACACACACACACACAAACAAACACACCCACACAGACACACACATATATATATATATGCAGGATGTCCAAAAAGTAACTAAAGAGTTGAAAGTCTTTGTCATTTTACCATACTGAACATCACTAAAGAGGCCATACTTTTCCAGAAAATCAACAAGCTTGCCGTTAGCTAACCTTTCAAAACATTTGCTAAGAACAAAGAGGAGACTAACATTACGACACTAGGTTGGGTCGGATCGATCACCATCGTTTCTAAATATAGGAACAACAGAGGACACTTTCAAACAAAAATGGAAAACATGATTTTGATAAAGAGAAATTGAATAAGAAAGTTCGGCATTTTTTAGATGAAGGCACCCGGACTATTGTTCTCATCTTGAGTGTTATTTGTGCAACGTTTCGGTCTGATTCTCCTTTGACCGTCCTCAGGCATGTTGTTTGGATAGTCTTCGGAATTCCCTCTCTTTTTCTTGTTTCTTTGACTATAATTACCTGTAGAAGTTTAAATTTAATGCGGGAAAATATCTTGCTGTTCAACTCAACTCCCCACAGTCTCCTCCTAGACACGATTCCAAACACTAACCCCTTACGTTCCAAGTGGCAATATGCCTTGTTTGAGGTGAAAGAAAAAAAAATGAAAAAAAAAAAAATAGCGTGTCCAATAATCGGATTGCTGAGGAGATGTATGTTGGGGAAAGGGTGGCGGCAGCAATGACATCTGGAAATGATCCCCGACTTTATGACCCCAACTTGATACTTTCCTTCAGCCAGCTTTCTGTAAAAGGTTGGAAAAGAAAACAACAGACAACAGGATGTCAAAAGCATGTCAAACTCTCTGTTTTTTTAGATGAGGTCTGCCAAACCGACCGAAACATTGCACAAATAACATTCAAAATGAGAAGAATAGTCCGATCAAAACAAATAATATAGAGATAAAATAATTTTGAGAAGAGAAAAAAACAAAACAAATACAAATTAAAACTTACTGCTTCTTTGTTTCCAAGCGTCAATTGTTTCGGTAAAGTTTGGTAATTCCTGAAAATGAAAAAAAAAAAAGAAATAGCATATATTTTTGGTAATTTTAAATAGTTTTAGATAATGAAAAAAAGTCTGCCAGTCATTCGAGAGGGAAACAAAATTACAAAAAATATTAAAAAAATAAAAGCAAGAAAAAACAATAATATGTTTCTAAATATTTTAGAGATGAGGATAGATAATCTACATATAAATACGATCGATAGCGTGTGTGTTCTTCTGTGTGTCACGCTTTCCGTAAAAATTCATCTTTTTCTAATTGTTTCAGAGAGGGGTAGAAAGAAAGCGAGAGAAAGAGAGAGAGAGAGAGAGAGACCAATATATACTATGTACCTCGTTCATTAACCTATACTACGACTATTACTACATTTTCATTTGTGCGTTTGTGTGCACTTAAACTCATCTATGTGTGTGTGTGTGTGTGTGTGTGAGAGAACTTTAGACTTCTATATATTAATAGGATAGTGTGTGTGTTCTTTTGTGTTTCACGCTTACATCCGGGTCGTTTAATTGTTATGTTCTTCTATTTCTTGTTATAAATAATTTTATCAAGAATTCTTAATAAGTTTTGGTTTCGGTTTCGACTATAACTGATGGCACTTAAATCATCTATTTTTTTTTATAAATAATTTTATCAAGGATTTTCCATAAGTCTTGGTTTCGGTTTCGATTATGACTGAAAGAACTCAAGTTATATAAGTTTTTATTTCGGTTTCTATTCAAGCTAATGCACCCAAGTCATATGGATATATATATATATATATATATATATATATATATATATATATATATATATATATATATATATATATATATATATTATTTTATCTTTTTTTGAAATCTCAACTTATAACGTATAAAGATTGATAGAAAGTTAACTCTATAATAATATATAAGAAATTTGAAAGAATTAAAATATCTTATTTAAATGAACTTTACGACCGGGCTTTGCCGGGCGTCCATGCTAGCTTAGATAAATACTTTTGCAGTTTTGACAAAAAAGCTACAATAATATCAGAGCGTTTCCATTTACACTGAACATCTACAGAATGACAACATCAATATATTTCATACGAATGAATCCATTGTGGAATTTCCACAGGTCCCGCTAAATATATATTATTACGATAGCGTATGTGTTATTTTGTGTGTAACGCTTTCCGGAAAATTACATTGGTTGAGATTTAATTCACCTTAATAATTGTTTCAGAAAGAGAGAGAGAGAGAGAGAGAGAGAGAGATAGAGAGAGAGAGAGAGACCGATGTATGCTGTGTACTTCCTTAACCTTCGACTACTACTACTACTACTACTACTACATTTTCATTTGTGCGTGTGTGTACTTACACTCATCTATGTGTGTGTGTGTGTGTGTGTGAGAGAGAGAGAGAGAGAGAGAGAGAGAGAGAGAGAGAGAGAGAGAGAGAGAGAGAAGTTTAAACTTCTCTGTATTAATGCGATGGCGCGTGTGTCTCAATATATTTTTGTAACCATCTGTTTTTCGTAATAAATACTGATACAAAATATTTCATAATTTTTAGTTTCGGTTTCGATCACACCTGAAGGCACTCAAATCATTTTTTTTTAAATAACTATTTTATATTTTACCCAATATAATATATCTTATCTTGTCTTATCTATATAGTTATACGATATCGTGTGTGCTATTTGTGTGTTATTTTGTGTGTTCTTTTGTGTGTTATTTGTGTGTTATTTTGTGTACTATTTTGTGTGTTCTTTTGTGTGTTATTTTTTGTGTTCTTTTGTGTGTTATTTTGTGTGTTATTTTGTGTGTTGTTTTGTGTGTTATTTTGTGTGCTATTTTGTGTGTTATTTTGTGTGTTATTTTGTGTACTATTTTGTGTGTTATTTTGTGTGTTATTTTGTGTGTTATTTTGTGTGTTCTTTTGTGTACTATTTTGTGTGTTATTTTGTGTGTTATTTTGTGTGTTATTTTGTGTGTTCTTTTGTGTGCTATTTTGTGTGTTATGTTGTGTGTTATTTTGTGTGTTGTTTTGTGTGTTATTTTGTGTGCTATTTTGTGTGTTCTTTTGTGTGTTCTTTTGTGTGTTCTTTTGTGTGTTATTTTGTGTGCTATTTTGTGTGTTGTTTTGTGTGTTATTTTGTGTGTTCTTTTGTGTATTATTTTTGTGTTCTTTTGTGTGCTATTTTGTGTGCTATTTTGTGTGTTCTTTTGTGTGTTCTTTTGTGTGTTCTTTTGTGTGCTATTTTGTGCGTTATTTTGTGTGTTCTTTTTTGTGTTATTTTTTGTGTTATTTTGTGTGTTATTTTGTGTGTTCTTCTGTGTGTTATTTTGTGTGTTATTTTGTGTGTTCTTCTGTGTGTTATTTTGTGTGTTATTTTGTGTGCTATTTTGTGTGTTCTTTTGTGTGCTATTTTGTGTTATTTTGTGTGTTCTTTTGTGTGTTCTTTTGTGTGTTATTTTTTGTGTTCTTTTGTGTGTTATTTTTTGTGTTCTTTTGTGTGCTCTTTTGTGTGCTCTTTTGTGTGTTCTTTTGTGTGTCACATCTTTTGTCTTCCGAGTGACTGTCGTTTAATCATTATGATCTAATATTACTTGTAATAAATAATTATACTAAGAATTCTCCATAAGCTTTATATATATTTTATATTTTATATATATATATATATATATATATATATATATATATATTGTCAAATTATTGCCAATACTTATCGTCAATTTCAATAAAATGAACATCGTTTCCGAAACGATCGTACAATCTAGTTGCTTTTGTTTGTTTTTCCTTTTGAAACTAACTTTTAATTCACAATTATGAGTCGTTTTACTCAATATTAATATGGCTCTAGGATATCTATAGCTATTGAGCTCATTATATATCTACAGTACAATGGGCACTGTTTTCTTTTTAAAGTATTAATACATTTACTAATACATTAAAATAAACTCTGCCTTTTAGACTCCAGGTCTAATTCCCTGAATATATATATATATATATATATATATATATATATATATATATATATATATATATATATATATATATATATATAAAGATTTTTTTGAGTACATAATTTTATAACACTTTTGAATGATACCGAACGCAGTGCCATTATTAATTGCTGAGGTTTTTTTTTCTAAAGTTTAAACATAAACCATTAAAAAGAAACTTTCAAAAAGAAGACTAAAATACACTTTTGAAGTATATTTCTCATAAGCTCCAATAACAAAAAGTAAAAGGGATAAATAAGTGGTGGGGCAGAAAAAAAAAACTATCAAGACGTCTTTCAGCCAACCCTTTTCAAGATTAACGTTGGCAACGGGGGAGAAAACATCGTTTAAAAATGTGGTCAAAAGACCATAAATTTATAACGAGGGGTAAAGAAAAGATAAGAAATTGTATAGGGAATAGGAGGAAAAAAGAGTACAATCTCAGCGAATACCCTAAGTTCCAAATTACACAAAGATGGTCGGCGCAAATTAATGGATACTGCCTTGAGAATTTTTAAGTGAATTCTCGAGCGCACTCTGTGTAAAACCGAGAAAGTTTCATTGGTGTATCCGTCAGTGCAGATTTGGCACTGTAATAAATGTTCACCAATGGCCGACCTATGAGCTGATAAACGCCCGGATGTTGGTCTTTTTTGTGTCTACGTATCGAAGGAGGACATATTGGGAAATTCTAACGTCCAAACGTGCAATGGTATGGCCCACGTAATCAGCTTCACACTAACCGTTAAACCGATAAACAAACATATTATATTGAGTGATAGGGGTACCATCTTTTCGAAAGAAGTGGAAAGCAGGAGACTAAACCAGACATATTATTTCTAAGTGAAACTGGCATTGGACAGACCATTTCCCTAGATGAGTTCGTAATTAAAGGATACTCTAATTTAACTTCCAAATCTCACCCCCAAGATCGCCATGGGCATGGAATATGTGCCTATAAAAAAGATGGCTTTCCATGCGGTTGGGACATCTCCAGAGAAGATCTTAACTTACCCTATATGTGTTTCCGAGTTGCACTAGCTCAAACTACTGCATTTATATTTGCTCTCTATCGCCCCCACAACAGCTGAGTTACTATATTTAAAAGCATATCTAAAAAAATTGATCACGCCCCATCTGCTTATCCTTCAGCTGATATTCATGTCTGTGGAGATTCAATGTTCACAATGTGGAATTGTTAACTCACTCAAACAAGACCGATGATGAGGAGAGGTTCTGTCATGATTTCTCCATTGCTTATGACCTCACTCAGATTGTTCACGAACTCACCCGTGTTCCCGATTATGACGGCCAGTATACAAGTCTCCTAGACCTTTTTTCTCACAACTTGCCTGAACTGTGTTCAGCTTCTGTTCTGTCTCCACTTAAATCTTCTGACCGCTCAGTTGTATCAGTTAAGATAAAAATGAAATGTAATAAGTCTCCAGATGTACCTCTCCATCGTACAGTATATCGATACTCTATGGCTGACTGGGATAGCTCCGTATATTTATATCAGATCTACCTCTGCGTTCCATGTTTAAAAAGGATGTGTCATCTATAGTATCAGACCTGACAGAATGGTTAATTGTAGGTATAGACCGTTTCATACCCTCGAAAAAATTCCAGCAAAAACCTAACAGCCAGCCGTGGTTCTCTCCGGAATGTGCTGTTTCCATTGCGCATACAAATAACTTTTTTCCATTGCTTCCAACGTAATAGATGTACTGAGACTAAAGTCGCTTTCAGAACTGCCAGCAACCACAGTAAAAAAGTAATAAAGAACGCAAGAGAGTTGTATGCTCAGTCCGTCAAGTCCAAAGTAGCTGAGCAGCGGCTTGGTTCCCACCAGTTTTGGCAAATAGCAAACAGAATCCTGAACAGAAGCGTGTACTCTATACCAACTCTCATAAATGGACCTGAGGTAATCTCGTCAGCATCAGCCAAAGCCAAACTTTTTGTCCAGAACTTTGCAGCTAATTCTAACCTTTGCGATCAAGACTGCCAACCTCCAATATTTTCTCCTGTATCAGAAAACATGCCATGTGATATACACATATCTGTATGTGATGTTGCCAAGCTAATCAAAAACCTTGATTCAAGTAAAGCAACCGGCCCTGACGGTATTCCAATTATAGTACTCAGACGACTTCAACCAGAACTTGCGCCCATACTTACAAAACTGTTTAAACGTTGTCTTAAGGAGAATTGCTTCCCGTCACTCTGGAAAATCTCATCAGTATGCCCCGTATTTAAGAATTCATGTGATAAGTCATCTCCCTCACATTATAGGCCAATAAGTCTCCTGTGCGTCAGTAGTAAGTTGCTGGAATATGTGTTAAATAGAGAAGTAATTAACCATCTTAGCAAAAATAACCTTCTTAGTGACACAATATGGTTTCCGTTCTGCTAGATATACAACAGATGTGCTTACAGTTATATCTCATAGGATTAGCGAATCTCTAGACGGAGGCTACCTTTTTAGGTCAATTTCTGTTCACATATCAAACGCCTTTGATAGAGTATGGCATAAAGGTTTACTTCACAAGATCTCCAGCTATGGTATAGCTGGAAATGTCTTCTCGATTATTAAATTATTTCTCGCTGATAGGTTCATAAGAGTAGTGGTTGATGGGCAGAAATCAGGAGCTCTTAGTATTAATGCTGGAGTCCCTTGGGGGTCCATCCTGGGTCCTGCTCTCTTCATTTAAGACCGTAAATGACCAAGTTCTCTCTGATTCTCTCTTCACTGATCTTGAGCAAGTGGTACAATGGGGAAATAGGTAGCTTGTTACTTTTAATGCATCTAAAACCAAGCTTTTATCTTTACATCATCAACGCTCTGATCCTCATCTGGCATCAATTGAAATGAATGGCTCTCGTCTTCAGGAAGCCTCATATTTTGACAAGCTTCCGGGCTTGATCTTTACTCCTGATTTTAAATGGAACACATACATAAAATCCGTTGCCAAGGCCGCTGGAAAAATGGTGGAATCCTTCTATCGATCCAGTAGATATATCACTGCTGATGCAATTCTCTATTTATATAAGAGCCAGGTACGTCCAAGGATGGAGTACTGTTGCCACATCTGGACAGGAGCTGCTAGAAAGGACTTATCCTGCCTTGAAAGAGTTCAAAATAGACTTCGTAGCCTTGTAGGGGATGTCCTTTTCTCTTCCCTGCAACCTCTTTCTCACAGAAGAGATGTTGCGAGTTTATCTCTGCTTTATCGTTATTTTCATGGCAGGTGCTCGGCCGAGCTCCATTCTATGGTCCCCCCTCGCCAAACTTTCACAAGCAACACCCGTCTAGCAGAAAATATTATCACTAGTTTCCCCCACTCTTTATCTGTGCCTAAATCTAAGCGTAGATTCCATGAGCAAAGCTTCTTTCTTAGAACTGCACGACTATGGAATTGTCTTCCGTTTTTCTGCTTTCTAGCTGACTACAATATGGTTGTCTTCAAGTCTAACGTAAACAAGTTTTTGATGAGCCGTTCCATATAAGTTAACAAAT
>NC_136523.1:41703682-41708682 GCF_053919585.1 Euprymna scolopes | reverse complement strand
AACTTTTACAAAACGTTATAAAATTTAATTTTCTGCCGACGTGTATACGTTTAACATTCTGAATCTTTTAAATAAAGTTTTCTAATTATTAAAAAAATAAGGTTTTCATCTAAAGCTTTATTTTTTTTCAAACGCAGCGAAAAAAAAGAAGAAAAATGGCGTCCTGTCAATCCGATCAAAGAAGAAACGGTCCTATTTTGACCAGCCTAATATTACAATGCACAAGCAGAAAGTCTCGGTATATAAAATCAACAGTAGCTTCTTTGATAAAATCGGAACGTGTTCCAAATGAATGCATCTGTTTCGAGCACAATTGCAACATTGTACTTGATTTTTGGATATAAAATTAATTTCACTTAAACTTAAATTCAAGCTATTATACAAAAATAATTTAAGAAATTTAACTTTTTTAACTGTCCAGTGGTTCCCGCATTAATCAGGATTTGATGTGATGCAAAGGAAAAGTCCCGCAATAAATCGTGATTGTCAAAATAGTTGGCTTCCACGTGCAGTAGAACCCCGGCCTTTTGGCCAAGATCAAAGTGTAGCAACTGTTCTTCAGATGCGGCACTTCCATTTCTCGTTCTCTTTCAGTGGAGGAGAAATACTTTACGACTGAGACAATTTTTATTTTTGTACCTTTTCTCCACGTTAAAAAAAAACCCCTGGTGTCTAACTCTGTCCCGTGGGGAGGCATTGTAAATAGGTACAGTAAAATGTTTTTCTGGCCTCTGGTTACGGTATTTGCCCAGCATTTTTCGATGCCTCTATTCAGTCTCGAAAGACAAAGAACACTCCTTGTAGGGGCACCTACGCGTGTAATGTTGAGGCAAGAGTTGCGCAATCCCAACCACACCTATGTTGAATAGGCACTGCTTGAATCCAGTGCCAAGGAGAAGTCCAGGACGACTGGAAACAATGCCGAGATAAGCAGAGAGCACATAACCACCTGGAAGTCCCAAATGGTCACCTATGTGGTCCTGGCCTTGCTCATGTTTGCTTAACTTCGGTGATCTGACGGGAACCGGTGTGTTAAACGTGATTGCCCCGCCTTACAGTGTTATTTATAATGTTATTTCATTATATACATGTGTATTATATACTGTACTGTATATTGTTACTGATTTTTATGCCGTATCCCGGGGTTCTGCTGTATTTATATATAAATACATCTTTCGGACCTTCGAAATCGAGTTATGAGAAATTGTTTAAAAAATTTGAAACCATTTAAATAAGTAAACACAAAAAAAAAACATATCATCTCTATTTGTATACTGACCACATATTTTGTGTATTTATATTTTAAGAAAGGAGATATTTTCTTTTTGTTCATGACGGAAATAATCATGAAATAATACAAAGTCACTGCGGGGAAGGCATGTGAAGCAAGCAATCGATTTATTAAGTCGAAAAGAAAGTTTGTGCGGAATTTTTAATCTTGATTTCAAATGATATATTTTCAAATAAGTTTCTGTTATAATAGCTTTACTTTATATATCATTTTAAAGCACGTTTTCTGCTCTATCTAATCGTTTGAATTACAATCGTTTTAAAAAAACCATGTCTTCTTTTCAAGACGTTGAATATTTGATTATTTCAATCCAAGCTCTTGAAACAGCTCGCGATATCAACGAAGCATTTGGCCCAGGAACCACTACTGAATGCACAGCACAATGGTGGTTTAAGAAATCTTGTGGCAACGATGAGAGTCTTGAAGATGATGAGCGTAGTGGTCGGCCATCGGATGTTGACAACGATTAATTAAAAGCCTTAGTTGAAGCCAATCCACGCACAGCCGCTCAAGAACTTGCTTCTGAATTAAACATAACGTATACGACGATTTCCAACCACTGGAGAGAAATTGGAAAGGCAAAATAAATTAAAAAAACTTGATAAATGAGTGCTTTACAAATTGAACAAACAAACAAACAAACAAACAAACAAACAAAAGAAACGCCGTTATGAAATGTCATGTTCCTTGTTTATTCAACAAGAACGACCCGTTTCTCGGCCGAGTTGTAAGTTGTAACTTGCGGTAAAAAGTGGGTTCTTTACAAAAACCGGCGACGCTCATGTCAGTGATTAGACGCCAACAAAGCTCTACAAAATTCTTTTAAGCCGAAGTTGCATTAGAAGAAGGCCATGCTGATTGTTTTGTGGTCTGCGACCGGTCTCATACATTATTACAGTTTTTTTAAATGCGGGCGAAACCATTATGGTTTCCGTACTGTCAACAAATGGATGAAATGCGTAAAATAAACTTCGACAAAAACACCAAGCATTAGTCAACAGAAAAGGTTCAATTCTCCTCCATGACAATGCCCGATCGTACGATGCTAACCCAACCCTATAGAAGTTGAACGGAACTCTGCTTCATCCACTATACTATCCGGACCTCTCACCCAATACTTTTCAAGCATCTGAACAACTTCCTGCGTGAGAAATGCTGTATATGAAAACTGCCTCCAGCAACTTAATTGTCATCAGAACGCAAATATTTTTACGTTACAAGCATAAATACCAATCTGTGTTCTTGGCCTTCGGGCATGCATAAATACCAAACTGTTGTTCTTGGACTTCGCGCCGGGATCAAGATGTAGTATCTCTTCTGGCAGATACTGCAAGCAAAGACCATATGTGGGGGCGACCTGGTTCAATGTAGGGGCAACCTTTCATACCAATTGTCACTATCCAACTCCCCTACTCCCCGTGGAGTTGGTCCCCATTTCCCCTTCACTCCTCACATTAAAAATCGGCCTTGTGCCTAGTTTTTCGGTGGGGGAGCAAATAAATACCCTGTTGTTCTTGGACTTCGGGCCGGGATCAAAGTGTAGTATCTGTTCTGCAGATGCTGCACTTAAGATAATTTGTACCGCTCAATGGAGGGGAAACCCTCTATACTGGGACAATTATTATTTTTGGTCACAACCAGAGTGCCCCCTTTTTGCCCTACTTTTAGGGGAGCTGGTTTCCCCCCCCACGTTAAAAACGGCCTTGTGCCTAATTTGCTTTCGTGGGGAAGCAAATAAATACCGCAATTACCAAAATTTGTTGATTCCGATGGCGCTTATTTCAATCAATAAATCTTTGTTTGAGCTGAGATATATTCATCTGAACTTAAAAATGTAAAACAGCAAGAGCTTTCCTGTCAACCTGATGAAGTCAACAGCAGGTTCTTTGATATGACACGGGCGCGTTCGAAATGAATGTTTCTGTTTAAAGCACAAGTGCACCATGGTTATTGACTTTTTCATTTAAACTGAAATTCAAGTCATTATCGCTACACAAGCAGGAAGACTAGCCACATATAATCAACAGTACGTTCTTCGATGTGAAAAGGGTGCGATCTAAAGAAGTGTTTCTGTTTAGAGCACAATTAAACCATGATACTTGGCTTCTATACTTTAAACTTTAATTCAAGCCATTATTTTAAAATAATTTTATAAAATCAACAGTAGGTTCTTTACAGTGCGTGTAGATCACAATGTGTTGTAGACTAATTCACTGCGTAAAGGCATATGAAGCTCCTGACTGGTGCACCACGATGGGTTCCCGACTGGAGCTTGCAATCAATCGATTTGATTAAAAACTGGTCCACTTCACGGATTTCGACGATAATACAAATCTGGGAGTGTTAAACATTTGGTGATCAGCAGTCAATCCCGGGCAACGTCGGCCCTGTCGGTGGGGATATGACCTTAAACTATATCCAGTGGTGAGGCCCCAGCTTGTGGGCTTTGGGAGTGTGGAGCAACCCTTTAATTACCATTGCTCCCAGGTCCACTCTGACGCGGAGTGGTAGTACCTGTTAGGGTCTCAACTATGGGTTAAATAGAAACCGATGTGAAAACAACAAATATATTCTATTAAAAAAATTTTTCTTCAAAATCTTTGGATTCGGCATTAAATAACCCGAAAAGGTTGATATGCCGTAAAACAAAAACAACCAAACACCAACCCGGGCAACGTCGGATCTCCATGCTAGTATTATAATAAGTATGATTTGGCACGAGTTCATCACTTTCCTTCCAAAAAACTGCACGTGACTGGAAACCTTTTTTGTCTTGTTTTGTTTTATTTTGTATGTTGCAACCAGTTTTATTTGTATCGAAATAGTTCGTAGACAAGTTTTATATTTTGGGGTCAGTTTGATGGGATATTCGACGTGAAAAAATAAACACGGATGATTGACAACGAATGATTATTGTCTACTGTTTTTGGCCCGTGGCTTTTCGGGACAACATGCCAATTGTGTACAAAAATCGATCAGGCCGACTTATTTTCGATATCAATAATATTTATTTTGGCTTTTTTATCTGATCACGAACCGAACAGGTTGTTACCCGAAAACGCAAGGAACAGATTATCCAGAGATGCACCCCTTTGATATGCGCGCTTAACGCTGAAAATGTTCGTATTCTCTGTTGGATTTTAATGTTCTGATATTGTGTGCTACTTTTAAAACGTTTTGGCCGATGTAACCTCCAACCTTCATCGGCTGTATCATGTCGAACTAGAGAACCTTTCTGCATATCGAGTGTATTTATCCACTACGCAAGAACCCGTGGTGTATTGGATAAGTACTTAGTAAATTCAGTTGTAAGTTATACTCGCCCCAAGGGTTAGAGTTCAATTCTACTGTACACTCTTTAACCCTTATCCTTGAGTGGCCTCTGGGCCTTGATAATGTGGTGATGCCTTTGTAAAAAAAAAAAAAAAAAAAAAATTCTCTGTATGAGTGACGCTTAAAATATAATTGTGAACTGTTTAAGATTTCTACTCGGTCATGGCTGACAAAGGACAACATGCTATACCCGTGCATTAAATAAACGACTGTGTTCGAAATTCCATGCAGATTCCAGAAAGATTCCCGACTTTGAAAAGGTACACCTAAAGAAAGTCGGAGATTACATCGGGCGAACCGTCAAGATGAGAGCAGTGGACCAAAAAATAAAACAATTCTAATAATCAATCCTTACCTAAAAAAATTCTAAAAAAAT
>NC_136523.1:41691182-41696182 GCF_053919585.1 Euprymna scolopes | reverse complement strand
CCTGCCTGCATATTACTACTTTTTTTTTTGCTTAACCCACACCTCTAAACACCCGGACAACGCTGGGCACCCAGGGTAGTAAAAAATAAAACAAAAAAAAAGCATTTTATTTCATCTAAAATAATCCAAACGAGATATGCTCTGAAAGGAATAATAGCATTTTTTTATTTTTTTTTTCATCTGTCTGTTAAAATGGCATTCATAGGTAAATATTGATTATTTATAAAATCGGGGAAAAAGGAAATACAAGAATCAGAAAAAAAGAGGCAGCTGTGCTTAAAACTTTGGAAAAAACTAGGTAAATAAACACTTCCAAAAGATGAAAGGAAAAAGTAAATAATAAAATAATAATAAATAAGCAGGTGCGTGTTTTTATTAACGTCCAGAGCATTTTTTGTACATGGCAGTCAGTTGTTATTAAGACCCTAAGGTTGCTCGAGGATAAGGGTTAATGAGTGTAATGTGGTTACTGAAACAACAGCGTAGTGATCGTTTGTGGTGGAAATTAGATAGAATTTGACTATTTTCGGGGGTGGGGCATCAAAACCTAGTTTACTCGAATAAAAATGAAGATGACCATGTTTTAGTCAGCCAGGAAGCAGGCCAGCGGAACAGTGTTCCACAGGCGAGCAGTTTCAAGAAAATAAACTTTTTTCACGGAATGTGTGCTTATATCTAGGCATTGATATAGAGTAGGGGAATGGTGGGTAGTGGTTGTAGCTAGACGAGTGCGTTTAGTGAAAGTTTGGGTGGGGGACCATAGACTGGAGCTCAGTTTAGCACTTTTCATGATAACCACGATAGAGTAGAGCTCGCAACATCTCTCCTGTGAGAAAGATGTTGGATGGAAGAGGAGAAGGCACCATTTACTAGATTTCGAAGCCGGTTTTTTACTCTGTCAAGGCAGTGTAGAATATTCCGAGCAGTTCCTCCCAAAATTTAGGGCATATTTTGCACTTATAGAGATGAAGGATTGCATCGGCAATAGGGCCCCTTCTGGAGCGGGAGAATGGCACATTGTTGAAATGTCGATTGTCAACGGTCCGTCAGTCATAGCTTAGTTGCATCCAAATGAGGTTTCGAATATTATTACCTCAAGTTACACGAATAAATCGCAGAGACCAGGGAATACGTGTATGTCGAAACAAAAGCATACATGCCCACAAATAAACATACACACACACACACACACACGCATATATTGATACTAGCTGGACGCCTGCCGTTGCCTGGTCGTACAATACTTTTAAACATGATATTTTAATTCATACAAATTGCATATGTATTATTATAGAATCCATCCGCTATCGATTATTATATATTACGAGGAATAATTTGCCCAGTTAACAATTCGCAAAAAAATTTTAAAAAATGATAATACTAGCCATCGATATTTAAAATCGCCGCAAATCATTTCTTCGTTTGCAGATTTTAAAACTAAACATTAATCAGAAGCAACTTTTCCAGGGCATTCATTGTCAAGCCAAAATATTAGCTGATGGGATATTGTAAATATATGAACGATATTATCATTATTATTTTTCATTATTTATTTGCTAATGATTCCTATTTAATAGAGGATTTTTCAGTCTGCATAAATTAAAATATCATGTTTAAGTTTATGCTTATGCGGGCCTTCAGCTAGTCTCTCTCTCTCTCTCTCTCTCTCTCTCTCTCTATATATATATATATATATATATATATATATATATATATGAAATTTATTTATAAAAACATTGATGGCTACATATGTGCATACATGTTTCTGTAACCACCCGCGTTGGGGGATTACGTCTTCAGGCCAAGAATTATCGTCGAGAACTCTCGTGTTCTCGACGATAATTCTTGGCCTGCATCAATGTTTGTATAAATAAGTTTCATATATTTGCTCTGTTTACTCATTGAGCACTCTTTGGTAGACTCATGTTGTTTCATTGGATGTACTTCTAGGAAACTAAACTCTACTGGCTATATATATATATATATATATATATATATATATATATATACTAGCAAAAGTACCCGTCGTTGACTGTGTTCAAAAACAGCCTACAGAAAAATGACTCTGATTTATGAAAGTATGATAGATTATGAAAAGGAAGTGTTGTAAAGAGTTGGCTTCGAATTTGAGGGTATCAAAACCAAAAACATGACACTGAAGACGGTCATTGGTATATATATATATATATATATATATATATATATATATATATATATATATGTATATACACGCATACATACATATATACACATACATACACATGCATACACATACATATCTATAAACATACACACATATATGCATACATACAAAATGCATAATACGTATACACATACACATACACACACATATATATGTCTGGATAATTGCTTGAATCTTATCGTCGACGATCAGACGATTCTATCTTTTAAAAGTGATGACAGGTTATATATAGAAAGGTAGTTTGCTTGAAGCATTGCTGGTAAATAGATAGGGAAGAGTACGAGAAGGCTATAGCAATGCAGGGAATCAGCTGTTGTATTTGCGTTACGTATGAACAAAAATGGACGCACGAAAGATCTTATTAATTTTGTTATTCTTTTTAACTTCGTATATCAATTTATTTTTCAAACTAATCCAAATACAAATCAGTAAATATGAACTTACTATTTGATATAACGGGGATGGTGGAGGTCTTAATATTTCGAGTACATTATCTTCTTTTCAAAAGACGGAAATTGATATGGGAACAGAACAGCTGTGAAGCCGAAAAGGATTTATGCATGGATTTCTGTATTTATATTATTATAGACATTTTCATTTTTCATTTATTTTTTTTTCATCATTTAAATTAATCTCTTTCTTATTTTTTAAAATTAATTGTTGATTTTTTCTTTCGTTTTGGTGTCGGTTATTGTTTAAATTCTATCAGAAATAAATCATGTTGTGAATCCGTAATGGGTATAGTGTAAATGTTAAATATATATATATATATATATATATGTAAATGTTAAATATATATATATATATATATATATATATATATATATATATATATATATATATATATATGTGTGTGTGTGTGTGTGTGTGTGCGCGCGCTCGCGCGCGTGTGTGTGTTCGTGCGTGTGTGTGTGCGTGTGTGTATATACACGGATATATTGAGTCAATCAAAATCTCTTATATGGTTTATCTATTTTTTTTTATTAATATTCTATTTAAAACAAATTATATATAACTAGCTATATCCCGGCACGCGTTGCTGTTGCTCGATTTGGTGTAATGAAAGAATCCCCATCACCCTGGTTTTAGCATCCCGAAATCTACAATAAAAATATTTTGTTATATACGAATGGGAGACGGATGTTTCCAACAGAAAAAAAAGACGAAAGAAAAAGAAAGGAAAAAAATTTTGCCCGTTAAGGAAAATACTTGCAAAAAAAAAAGAAAAAAGGGAAATGGAAAGACAAATAAACGGCAGAAAAAAGGAAAGAATCCTTGTTAATTTTTTAATTTTTTTAGTGTAAATAAAATCCGGCTGTTTTACGTAAAAAGAAACGATGTTAAACTTGCCGAAGGAAGAGGAAAACTGGAAAGAGAGAAGAAATAAATTTGCAAAATGGAAACATCGGGAAAACGGAAACCGTGAGATTTTAAAAAAGAAAAAGAAAGAAAAAAAACGATGGGATAATTACCGAAGAAAAAAGGAAAGCAAAGAAGAAACAAAAAAATGGAATGATCGGGAAAAGGGAAACACAGAAAAACGCAACTGAATTTTTATTTTAATGAAAGAAATTGTAAAGTTTTTTTGTTTTGTGTTTGTTTTTATCTAACCAACGTAAAATAATCGTGGTGCGTTTCATCTTAAATTGAATCCAGTTTTTATAAAAACCTAACCCGGTGGTCATCCGTATTTGTTTCCTGTGAACGCTAACGGACGGTGTAAATGGGTGGCGGTGGAAGTATGAATTTATTAGAGAGAGATGACTTTACTACTTCTATTGATCGTAATCAATTTTGGCACTGAACTCTCACCAGATAAAATATAGGAAGCTCCGAGTAGCGAGGTATTGGATAGGTAATATGCCTATAACACACCTCAGATATCATGATGCAGTTTGTGCATAGTACATCTGCATAGAATGTCTAGATTTTCAATCCTATTAAGGTCAAACTCGGAGGGGAAAAATGAGTTCATTTTATTTATATAGAAGAAGAGAAGATTATAATATGCTACTCTATGTTTATAATGCAGGACTCCATGCAACCTCGTCTCTTTCACACCAACTATGTCTTTAGTTATATTATAATATATGCATAGATCATATCATGTAAGATCTATTTTTTTATTAAAGTATCAGTCCGATTTTCAAATCACATTCCTTTTAAAACCTTTTGATAAATCCATATTTCTCCTTATTCTGTTGCTTGGCTTTATTGGCATCATGAAAAAAGAGTTAAGAAGTTAATTTAATCTAATAAAATTGTTAAGCAGAAAGGTAGGGGTTCTTAATTAATATCATCGCTGTTAATATAGCAATTTTCACTTATCTATTTATTTATCTATTTATTTTTTTACAATGTTCTCTTTATATAAGTGTTGATTTATTATTAGGGTTATTTATTATTTTTTTTAAATTTTAGTAGATAAAATAACAGTGATTCTGAACGGAAGTGAGTGACGCTTTGCATCTATAATGTAGACAGCGTTTTATGCGAAATCTATACGGATTTTTATTATGTTGTGCATATCAATAAACCTGCCGATCTTAATTATTTATTTGCGTATTTATTTACTATATTTTTAATTATTTCTTATTTCTTTTTCGTTTCATTTATAATTTCTACTCATATTATGACAGAGTGTTAAACGTATATGAGTTGCCACATTCATGGACTTATATGTTCCTTGCATATACACTGAATTTTGCCTATGATGTATAAATTCGGAGTATTATAGAGTACGAAATATATAGGGAAATATAGGGTTGTGGCATGGATGAGTTTGGAAATGATGGGA
>NC_136523.1:41661182-41688682 GCF_053919585.1 Euprymna scolopes | reverse complement strand
AGCAAAAATTAAAAAAAAGTGGCAGTAGGAAAGCAGACTCGAACCCGTACCGTAAAGGAGGAAAAGAATGGGGGAAAAACCTGACGTCTTTGTTGTTACGAACACCGCCAAACACTAAGTTACTTATGTTTAAATTAAGGCTATACAATCGAAAGGAGAGGATAACTTTAAAAAATATCGGCGAAAAAAGTGACCCCCCCCCTGTAGAAAAGTGCCCAGTTGGAGGTGAAGATGTTAATGTTCTTAGTCAATTTTTCGATATTTGTCGTATGAACGGTCGACCTTAAAAACGATACTGATCTTGGTAAAATCCGTCGCCTCTGTCGAAAGTTTTAGGCAGACATGCAAACATACTTACATTTATATATTGGGAACTAAACATTTTCGACTCAAACCGATTAAAAAGCTTGCCCTATCTCTGAATACATTTTATGTGAAATTTCAAATGTTTAGACCAGAAATTGTCTGAGTAATTTGGTAGAGACCGCAGATCAAGTTTTTTGTAACTTTGACCCCTATTATGACCCCTTATCATTTATTGTTTGGGGCTCAAATCAAGTTATTAAGTTAGATCCATCTCCAAGGAACCTATATCTAAAATTTCAAGTGTTTAAACCCAAAATTGTTGGAGGGGTTTGGTAGAGTTCTCAATGGTTCAATCCTTGAACTTTGACCCCTTAAAAAACAAATTTCTGGCCGAAAACCGATCATCACGATTTTCCCAAATCTCAGTACCCTGTATATCAAATTTGGGTCTGTAGACTTAAAATTGACAGACTTATTGCGTAATTAAATGTACACACACACACACACAGATACACACAGACACACAGATACACAGACACTTTCACTTTTATAGATATACTAGCATGGGTGCCCGGTGTTTGGAGGTGTATGCTGAGTCAAAAAATAAAATAAAATAAAATAAAAAAAAGGGTCAATTTTTTAAACTTTGATCCCTATTATGACCCCCTAACATTTATTGTTTTGGGCTCAAATTAAGTTATTAAGTTAGATCCATCTCCAAGGAACCTATATCTAAAATTTCAAGTGTGTACACCCAAAATTGTCGGAGTTTGGTAGAGTTCTCAAAGGTCCAATCGTTGAACTTTGCCCCCTTAATCGCCAAATTTCTGGCCGAAAACTGATCACATCGATTTTCCCAAATCTCATTAACCTGTATATCAAATCTCGAATCTGTAGACTAAAAATTGACAGAGTTATTGCGTAGAGAAATGTACACACACAGACACCCACACACACACGCACACACACAGACAGACACTTTCAGTTTTATATATATATATATATATATATATATATATATATATATATATATATATATATAGAGAGAGAGAGAGAGAGAGAGAGATATAGATAGGTAGATAGATAGATAGATAGCTATATGACGAAAGAAATTTGTTACCCTTAGAGACTTACGGAATAGAGAAATTCTGTTATGTTTATAACTCTATCCTGTGTTTACAGCTTCTTCGCCGGGAAACGCGGATTATACCATCTTCTAGGCGAACGTTGTAATTGATAATCAATATTTTTACACATCCTGAACGCATCGCATTTCCCGATGGGCGGGCGGCTTATATGTGACTTGTTCTTTATTTTTCCTTCTCCCGTTCATGCGAACACACTTTATCAATCCGTGTTTGACAAAGCCCCTATCTCCTCTCTCTCTCTCCCGTTTCCACAGCTGGTGTTTACGTCTTAATGGTTCTGAATCAACAGAACGAGCGACGCTAACGATAGCACCTGCTTCGCTTGCTTTTACTTCATTTACTTCCGCCTTTCATCTTGTCGGCGTTTATTTACTTACGTATGTTTTCGAAGGGGGGGGGGGGATAGGGGTCGAAAAACACCTGCCTCTTTTTGGTTGCTCTATCCGTCAGGCGGTCTGTCAATTTATCAGCCGTCAGTTTCGATTCGTTTATTGAAACGTCCCGCCCAAACAATACCCCTACCCCGATAATATATAATATACTGTGGACCGATGACAATGATATCTCTTGGGGGAGCGCCGGCTCTTCACATTTGGGGTTTTTATACCCGACTGGTTTTATACTCAAAGGAAGACAAACCATACCGCTACCTTCAACAAATAAAATATCGTCGCACAATGATAAAGATACCTTTAAGGGATCCTCTAGCTGTCAACATTTGGGGGTCTTATACCCGACTCGCTTTGTACTCGAATGTAAACAAACTATAGCGCTACCCCTAAAATATAAAATATCGTGACACAATGATGAAAATACTTTTGGAGAGTCGAAGCTCACTATATTCGGTTGCCGACTGACTTTGTACTTGAATATAGAAAAACTATACCGTTACTCGCAACATATAAAATACCGTAGCACAATGATAAAGACACGTTTAAAAGATCCCCCAGCTGTCCACATTTAGGGGCCATATACCCGACTGGCTTTGTACTTGAATGTAAACAAACTATACCGCTACCCCTAAAATATAAAATACCGTGACACAATCATAAAAACTTTTGGAGAGTCGAATCTCTATATTTGGGGGCCTTGTACCCGACTAGCCTTGTACTCGAATGTAGACAAGTATATTTCGACATGTACTTTTATAAAAATAACAACTTCAGAGTGTGTCATGAATAAAGTTTTTATCCAACCTGGATAATGAAAAGTTTACAAAGTTTCAGCGGTGTCAGAGCAATCGGGTACACGGATGCAAAAATTCAAACCCTGGCTGATACGAGGGTTTGAAAAACTAACTAACAAATCAGTTTTTGTTTTTACTATCAATTTACTATTTTTTCTTTGTATTTTTCTATTTTCAAATTTTTCAATGGATTACACCCCTATTATATAAAGGATTTTTTTAATTTAATCTACGGGTAATGATGTTAAGACATTTATTATCGAAGGTATTCGGTATTGTTTTTACTGGTCGCCATGTTTGTTTTCGCGCGCGCCTGCATTCAATTGCTGCGCGTTTTTACATTAATTCTGTCAACTCACTTGCAATTTAATATACGAGGAGCGTGCAATAAGTAATGCCCCTGACCTACTTCCTATAGCAGTAGAGCAACGAAACTTGGCACAGTTATTAGTCTTTCTCTACATAGGAACCACCCAGAGTTATGCATTTCTCCCATTGTTTGATGCAGCTCTGGAGTCCTTTTTGTAGAACATCCCAGGTTGGTCCTCCAATCACGACGTGACTTCAGAAATCAAGGCTGCATCATCTGCGAAACGCTTTCCTTTCAAAAACAACTTCATGGCTGGGAAGAGGTGAAAGTCAGAGGGTGCAAGGGCAGGAGAGTAGGGAGAATGGGGAAGGATTTCATAACCACACGCCCGTGCTTCTGATCTGGCGACATGCGAGTTGTGGACCGGAGCGTTGTCCTGCAGAAGGAGGGTACCTTTGCTGATCTTGTTCTGCCTCTTGATTTTGATAGCTTCCCTTAATTTCCAGAAGACTTTGAGCATGACCTTGCCAGCGGAGGGCTGCACCCTTGCCTTCTTTAGAGGTGGTGAGTCCAAGTGCTTCCACTGCATTGACGGGACTTTGGTCTCTGGATCATAGTGATGGACCCAGGTTTCATCCTGTGTAATCAGTCTTTTGAAAAACTTTGACTTATCTTCTTGGCACATCTCCAAATTCATCCTCGAGCACTCGATGCGTTCTCGCTTCTGGAATGGTGTGAGCAACATGGGAATCTATCTGGCAGACACCTTATGCATATGCAAATGGTCATGAATGATAGTTTCCACAGACCCTGTACTAATCTTGACATCTTGGGCTATTTGGCGAATAGTAATGCGCCGATCTTTCAAAATGGCAGCCTCAACTTGACGGACAGATGCCCCATCAATGGCAGAAGGGGGGGGGCGACCAGGTCTGGAAGCTGTTTCCACAGACTTCCAGCCATGTTTGAATTCACGATGCCAGCGTTTTACAAGGTCATATGATGGGGCATTATCACCATAAGTTTCTTTCATTTCATCAAAAGTCTCCTGTGGTGTGCGTCTTTTCAAATACAAAAAACGGATCACTGCTCGACATTCAACAGGCTCCATTTCACACTTGACTCAGTTCAAACACCTGTAAAACAGAAACCACGATTAGTTCGGAGCAGTAATTTGCCACATAACCTGTAGAGATATAAATCATTGCACATGCAAAATTTCAGCTAGATCAGGCAACTGGAAGTGGGTCAGGGGCATTACTTATTGCACGCCCCTCGTATTCATTCTATATACTCACTGTTCCATAAATAGCTATAACATATACTGACCCAACAAGTCACGAGTAGTCTAGTATATATATATATCAAGAAAGTTTCAATGTATGCCAGTACCAGCAAATTTATAGCTTCGCTATAATATTCATTTACTAATATCTTTCCTCTGTTGAGAAGCAGTCTTTGAAACTCCGCGGATTATGGAAATCTGAATACTTCCTTGAGAATCCTGTTGAAAAGTAACTTCTTGTAAAGTATAATTTACAGTCTTTAATTGTATTCTTCCCTCTTCTCCCTGCCTCTCTCTCTCTCTCTCTCTCTCTCTCTCTCTCTCTCTCTCTCTCTCTCTATATATATATATATATATATATATATATATATATATATATATATATATATATATATATAGGATTGATATGTAGTTTGCTTGAAGCATTGTGTGGGATAGGTGTGTAAAAGAGATTTAGAAGGCTGTCACAATGCGAGGAATGAATTATAGTCGCTGTTGGTAAGAGGAGACGAGAACAAGTGGCGATTTACAAATCAATAAGTACATACGTATATATATTGTTATATATATATTTATATATATATATATATTTATTCAGTTGTATGGTAAAATGTCATACTTGTAATGCCTATGCGACGTATTCCATTATTAATTTCAGAAAATCCCCTACCCACATTTGCCCCGAGGCCTCACATAGCTACACAACTTCCGGTCCTTCATCCAGCATGCTTTGAATCGACCTGTTACGCACACCATTTGAAAAGGGAAAAGTTTTCCGAAATTAATAATGGAATACGTCGCATAGGCATTACAAGTAAGACATTTTACCATACAACTGAATAAATATATATATATATATATATATATATATATATATATATATATATATATATATATAAAATATATATATATACGTATGTACTTATTGATTTGTAAACAGCCACTTGTTCTCGTCTCCTCTTACCAACAGCGATTATAATTCATTCCTCTTCTAAATCTCTTTTACATATATATATATATATATATATATATATATATATATATATATATATATATATATATATATATATACTGTTATTATTAGTATTACTAGGGGTGACTTTTCATATGTAATATACTGATGTTGGCATTTTGCAGATGTGTGTAAATGGAGCTGCTCTGACATTATTGTAGCTTTTTTTGTTAAAACTGCAAAAGTATTTAAGCCAGCACGAACGCCCGGAAAAGCCCGGTTATAAAGTACGTTTAAATATGATATTTTAATTATTGCAGATTTCGTATATATTATTATAGAGTTAATTTTCTAACGATTTTTATATGTTATAAAGTTGCGATTTAAAAAGTAAAAAAATATATATCCATATGACTTGGGTGCATCAGCTTGAATCGAAACCGAAATAAAAGCTTTATATATATATATATATATATATATATATATATATATATATATATATATATATATATATATTTCTGTAGAAATATACTTTCTTATTATATATCAAGCCTTATATAAGAAGCTCAACGTGATTACAGAGCAATATATAGAATAAATGCCAAAAATTTATATTCCTAAATTCATGATGTTGACCATCTTATAATTTATTCCTTTAAATCAGTTGATTTATACAATTCTTGACAGTATCTGTGTCGTAGCGCAAAATCAATCACTTAATTATTATATCAATTGATGAATCTATTATGCCCTTAACTCACCAGAAGAAATAGCAACAATCAGTCTGTCAAAAGGAATTAAAATGTGATTCGACATGGTGAAAATCCGAAAATTGGAAGAGAAGCTGCAGTTACCTTTATATTTTCCATTGCGCCATATCGAATTTTTATCAAAGTCATTAAACCCAATTATTCGTACTAACAATTTTAATTAATTTATGAATCTTCTACCAAACCGCTCTATTTAATAACTAGTAAGTTTATTAATTCTAAGTTATGTATACATACTTATGAAAATAATATCAGCAAATTATAAAATATTATATGTTTGTATATACGAAACTGAACTAAGCTACAAAAGAAAGAAAAACCACTATTCCTCCCTCTCTCTCTATTTGTGCCTAAATTTAAACGTAGATACCATGGGCAAAGCTTATTTCCCAGAACTGCACACTTTCGGAACACTGTTCCGCTTGTCTGCTTCCCGCGTGAATACAACATGGTAACCTTCAAAACCAATGTCAAAAAGTTCTTGTTGAACCGTCCCCATGAATAATTAAAAAACACTAACCTAGTTTTAAAACAGATCCTTTGTCCGATAAATGCATGCCCATTGGCTGATAGGAAGAGCGCGGTGGATACTAGAAAGCTGATTGGCTACCTAAAATCTCAATAGAAGAGGAGCATATAAAAACGATAAACAACCACAGAATTCGCGCATAAGCCTAAAGAGTCATAGAGTGAATGAAATGCGGAATATTCAGTTTAGCTTAATCGCCATATATATTTTAAAAATAACTAACTAGCTCTACCTACGTATTGAGCATTTTTGAAGTAAATACTTAAAGTTTACGCATAAAGCTATACTTTCGTATATTAATTTTATGTGAGTAAATTAAATAGTTATATATATATATATCTGTATATGTATATATATAGATATATATATATGTACATATATATGTATATATATACACACATATATATATACAGATATATATATATACAGATATATATATGCATATATATACAGATATATGTATATATATATCTGTATATATGCATATATATCTGTATATATACATATATATACAGATATATATATATACAGCTATATATATACATATATATATACAGATATGCATATATACAGATATATATATATATACATATATATACAGATATGTATATATAGATATATATACATATATATACAGATATGTATATATATATATATAGATATATATACATATATATGATGATTGCAACGTCTTGTCAGACGAGTGCCACTCCCTCAGACATTTAAAATCCATGAACCCAAATGTCTGAGGGAGTATCTATACAAATATGATGCTACAGAGTCTTAGCTTTGTACGACAGCTAAGTCTCTCTCTCGGTTCAAAATGTTGAGATCCAGCAACAAGCAAGAGCAAGATAGCCAGCAACAAATTAAACTGCAGACCAGCTTAATGCGGATAATGGTCTTCCACTCTATGGTTTTTTAAATCAGAGATTTGCTTCACCTAGAAAGGTTGCCTTCACCACGGCTTACGGGAGCACTCTCCACCCCAATACACATACACACACACACACACACACACACACACACACACACACACACACACACACACAAATATACAAGGTGCTAGTTGGCCGTTGACCAAGAAAAGAGTTCATTCGCTCTTTGGAAGGTCTTGTTTTTAATCCTTCAGGGAGACTAGCCGCCCTCCTCACCAAACGAGTCTGGTGGGGGAACCAGTTTAGTCGCCGGTGACCCGACTATGAGGCAGGGGTACTGGGTTACATGGCACCAGTAGCACATGACATGACCTGACATAAATATATATACATATATATATATACATACATACATATATGACCTGACATACATATATATATACATATATATATCCATACATATATATATATACACATATATATATATACAGATATATATATATATCTATATACAGATATATATATCTATATACAGATATATATATATATATATCTATATACAGATATATATATATACAGATATATATATATATATATATATACAGATATATATATATCTATATACAGATATATATATATCTATATACAGATATATATATATCTATATACAGATATATATATACATATATATATATATATATACAGATATATATATCTATATACAGATATATATATATATCTATATACAGATATATATATATATATATACAGATATATATATATATACAGATATATATATCTATATACAGATATATATATCTATATACAGATATATATATCTATATACAGATATATATATATATCTATATACAGATATATATATATATATATACAAATATATATATATATATATACAGATATATATAAAATATATTTTAGTCATCGACAGATATATATATACAGATATATATATATATACAGATATATATATATATATATGTGTGTATACAGATATATATATATATATATATATATATATATATATATATATATATATATATACAAACATAGTTACCCGGCGTTGCCTGGGTTGACATGAAGTTCCGTTTGAAAAATGCCTGCTATACTAAGCATTTGCATAATGGGTAACGTGAATATCCCCGCAACACTTTTAAAAATAAAAGAACGGATAAAACATGTAAATGTAATCGCCTTCAAAAAGAAGTATCTGCTACAATCTCCACCAGATATTTCGGCAGAAGGGATCACTGTCTTAAGCACACTCACGATTTTGTGAACCTAAAAAATAACGTTTATAAACATTAATGCGTGCGTTTATTTTTTATTTTGGTAATGTGTCGTTTAGCGGCGTAAATTATTTGCTAGACAAAAAAATGATCAAACCTTTGTCAGATTTCCCCCCCCCTCAATCGTCTAACTTGAAAAATGCTAGAGGTGACATGTCGCGTTGAATGCTTGGTGGCCAAAAAGTGGATGCTCATTTTACGTTAAATCTATATAGAAAAGTGATCCCGTCTCTAACTTATTATTATTTTTTTAAAAATTTCCTCTCATAATATTTATAAAGGCTGTTTAAATGTATTAAGCTGAAACAAAGTAGATCTCCATTTTTTTAGTGATTAAACGCCGCTGGACCACGTCATATAAAGTTACCTTTTTAATTAGAAAATTAAGTTTGTAATTCATGAAATCAACTATTAGGTGAACATATCATGAGAGCTCTCATGATATGTTCACCTAATAGATAAGACTCCGAACTTTATAAGATCAAATGAATATTTATCAATAACGGTTATCACTTCGACATTCTTGAAGACTGCATTGACAAGAAGGTTGATGATTTCAAATCCCCTAAAATGTTGGGGCCTGCGAAGTGCTCGGTTTATTTAAAATTACCGGGGATTGGGGATAAGAGTATTAAATTACCAAAACAGATTGTTAAAATGTTTATAAGTGCTTCTACTCGGTTTCCTTGCGTTTGGTATAAACTACGAGACCTGCTTTTCCTTCTTTTCGCAAAGATACTTTGCCTTACACCCAAATTAGTAATATTGTTTATCAATTTAAATGTCAGTGCGATGCTGGTTACGTCGGGCGAACATCTTTGCATTTGCTAACTCGTATAAACCAGCACGTTCCATCTAAAATCAGTAGGGGAGGGGTAGGATCTGTTAGTCTTTCTCCTTCCGTAGCCTTAGACTCTGCCATTGGCCGGCATTTGGTTGTTAATCCATGCTGTGCTGAAAAATATAAAATAGAGTGGTTCGAGGTGCTACACAGAGCAGCCTCCAAAATCATTTAAGGATTTTGGAGTTTGTCTCTATTGCGGTTCGAAAACCTTCTTTATGCCGGTAAAAAGAGACAACGAGGACAGTATTTCTCTTTGGGGAACTTTGACTCGTTTTTCCCCCAATTTCCTCCCCCACTTTCCCCTCCCTATGCCAGGGTTTAGTTTTAATCGTTTTTAAACGCAATTTCAGTTTAAATATTTCTTTTAATCGTTTTTTTCCTTATTTCTGGCACATTCAAATTCCCCCGTAGTACTTTTTTATTTTGCCAATAATATTGTTTTTGTGTGTTATCGATTTCTCCTGACGAGATGGTAGCCGAAAGAGCTCTCGAGAAATTCCCGTATATTTTATTCAAATCTCTCTCTCTCTCATATATATATATATATTTATATATATATATATATATATATATATATATATATATATATATATTTATATATATATATATATATATATATACTAGCAAAGATACCCGTGCTTCACACGGAGCTTTGTTGCGCACTCGGGTACCAAAATCTGTGGGCACCTTTCCAGTAAGTTGATGTTGTAAGAGCAACGATTGCATAAGGTGATTAACATTTTAACTACCTCTTGTAGTGATTGAAATTCAATCAGGAACTTCACAAAACATTTTCATCAAAAAGGAAGGTTACTTGATGTTACATAGTAAATTTTTCATTAAAGTAATTTTCAACTCTTGCTTAAATTTTATCTTGCACATTCAATACTAAAAACTTACCACAATCAGATCATGTCAGTTTTTCCTCATATCCATTTCTCGAACTTTTCACTGAAGAGCCTCAGGGTAAACTACATTTCTGCTGCTTTGATTTGGAGCCAGAATGTAGAGTTTTTCTGAACTTCCTGTCCGGCTGATGGAGACGTAGAACATACCGTGACTGAAGCAGTCTGATGTCAAGTCTACGCCAATGGTGTTAAATGTCTGACCTTGACTTTTGTTTATGCTCATTGCAAAACACACCTTCACAGGAAATTGGAGTCTCCGGAATTTAAATGGAAGTTCTGAGTCCGATGGAACTAAGGGGATCCTTGGCAGTAGAACGGTTTCGCCTTTGTAGGGACCACAGGAAATGGTGGCCTCAAGTACATTGGTGTGCAATCTGGTGATAACACATCTGGTTCCGTTTGTTGTTTTTGGCGGTTCCAAGGATCGAAGAATCATGATTGGCGATCCAATTTTGAGATTTAAAATGTGTGGAGGCATTCCAGATATCTCCAAAGAGTTTAAAAACTCCACAGGGTAGTGAACAGCTTCATATTCATTAGTAGCCGAATCAACTGACTTGTATTGCTTTGTGTCTCCTGGAAATTCATCCATTATTGAATTGTTCAAATGATTCACATTGCTGTTTAATGGCGAAATAATAGCCCTCTCAGCAAGCCAATCCGGTGATTTTCCATTGTTTTGCAGGTCTGGGTACACTTTGTCTTTCAGTTGCTTCTGATTACCGACACATTTACCAAGCGCAGTTGGAATCTTAATTGTGTCAGGTGAAGAAGTGATAGGAAACTGACCATTACTGATTTGGAGAAGCAATTTTGAGAAGTCTGCTGCAGCTGTGTTATCAGAGATATAGGCTCTCATATTAGTAGTCAGTCTCTTCACTATAACGTGCCTCCAGAGATAGGATTGTTTCAAACTTGCATTGACAATGTTAGCCCTTGTGCCATTTTTAACCACTGGTAGGATTTGACGGAAATCACCGCAAAATAAGGTTGGAATGCCACCCATGGGATTCTTGTTTCCTGTGATGTCTTGCAGTGTTCGGTCAATTGCTTCATAAGCACTCTTGTGCGTCATTGGGGCTTCGTCTACAATGATTGCAGAGGTGTCTCTAATTACATTTGCCAAGGCTGAGTTACCAGTAATTTTGCAAACTGGCTGATCCATTCGATGAGTATCCAAGGATACTTTAAAAGTGCTGTGAAGAGTGCGGTCACCTTGTAGTAGAGTAGCAGCAATGCCACTGAATGCTGTTGCAAGCACAATCTTTCTCATGGATCTAATCTTTGCAAGGATCAAATTGATTACAAAAGTCTTGCCCATACCACCTGGAGCATCAAGAAACATCATGTTTTTGTTCATTTCACCTTGTGCTTCCAACATTGCCATGAATGAATTGTAAACTTCTCTTTGAGAATCGGTCAGTTTTTCTTGCATATTTTCTGCTTGTAGGGAAAGTTCTTCAAGATTATAAGTAACTTCACGTTGATACTCTCTCGCGAGTCTTTCATCTCTCCCTTGCGTTGGTGCAGGTAATCCATAGCTTGCCAATGGTTGACCGCACATAAGGAGAACTTTTTCTTCAATTAGACAAAGAGTTTTATTGTAGATGTCCTCATTAAAATCTGCTTCTGGATTGTTAACTTCTTGCCTGTATCTGTGAAGAATGTCTTCTGATATTACATCACAAAAAGCCATCCAGATCTCAAGAGGATTTCTTGGCTCACAGGCTGTTAAAATTATCACAAATAGGCTTCGCAAATTTGAAGGTGATTGAGTGGCATTTGCCTCTCCTACTGCTTGATGCAAGTGATGGTCATTTTCTAGAAGGCCTCGAGCAAGGCACGCTGCTCTGTATGTTTCAAACACCTGACCATTGTATGCTCGCAAATTTTGAAATGAAGTTGGACCAGCAACCTCATTGAGCAACAGGCGTAAGAAATAACACTCCCCTGCTTTTGGACTAATCGTGTAGATTCTCCCAATGCATGGTGCCTTCCATACATCATCATTTTCAGTACCTTCAACTTGTACCCCACACATTCTTCTCATCCATTTCTTTGTCGATTTGTTCCAAGTGTAAAACTCAGGGACTTCTACGTATTTGAGACCCCTTGCAAAGTCATCCTCATGGCAGAGTTGAAAAAATGCTGTCAAAGTTGTGGCAGGCGGTGGACCTTGGGCTTGTTCCAGAGCAGTATCAGCTGAGAACATGACACGCTGCCCATTTTCAAGATGAACAGAAAGTTGTACAATTGGGGGGAAATGTTCATGGATGGGATGTTCCAATATCCTCCAGGCCGCCTCTGAACTGCCGACATACCTTGCATTCTGGAACTGCTGGATCTCATCCACAATGTGACTTTGTACTTGGCCTTGTTGGTTAGCTGCTCCATCAGTTCTTTGTAGTTCAAACACTGCTTGATCACATCCTTTATTCACGTATTTGAGGACATATTTGATGCTTTGGATCGAGCTGCAAATTTCTACGTTAATGTGAGCGTTGAACTGCTGAAGGAGGACCTTGTTGTACGGAACAATCCACTGGTTTGTTATTTCTTGATTAACATACCGACCATTTCTCTTCATCCTTATTGTACCAGTTTGGCCTCCATCTTCTGGTTTTATTCGCCTGTACTTGGGGTAAGAGTCTTGGCCTTGCTCGGTACACTGAAGAAATTCTTTTGGGTATTTTTTGGAACATTTGTTGTCAATCATACATGGACAATTTGGATTAAATGGTCCACAAGGTCCATGCACCATATGTGCCATCACTTTAGCATGAAGATCAGGATCTTCCTCTTTGTCAGGGATCTCTGCAGATATGCAGAGATCCATTTTTTCTGGTAGAAGTTTGTCCTCTGGGGCCTGCCAGGTGAGGATGTGTGCATGCGGCAGTCCTCTTTTTTGATATTCAATACTGTACAGGAAAGCCCTCAACCTGCCAAATCCTCCCTTTTTAATAAATTCAAGTAACTTTTTTAGCTTCTGCCTGAAAACCCTGGCAACAATATCTGGACGATCCTGAGGGTCTTGCCCTTGAAGACAATTTTCTGTAATTTCTGTCCACTTTGGATTTGTTGTGAACGTGATGAAGAGGTCGGCTCGGCCCATTCGCCAAACATATGCCATGGCATCACTTTGACGCTCAAACATGTATCGAGGGCCTCCTGTATAAGTTGCCGGAAGTACCACTCGTTGACCAAACTGTTCTTGATTCCCATCCTCCCTAAGAATTGAATCTCTCAAGTTGCTATAATTGTCAGCTCTCAGGGTCTGTTGCTCACGCCTCAGGAACTGTAAACATTCTGTTTCAATCTTGCAGTACACATCCACCAGCCATTGTTGAAATAGCCTTCGGTACCAGAGAAAATAGTTTCCAGGCCGAGTCATTAAATGGTACGAATAAAATTGCTGTTGGGTAACTTTTCGCCCATTGGATGCCTTCATGTAGATGTTGTAAGATGGAGAACAATAGGGGTACATTAACGGGTACATTAAAGTATCGTAGAGGGGATGTAGTTCGGAGATCCATTTTAATGTATCATTTCTAAAACGCAAGACAATATCCCGGTTAGCTGTTGGTTCATTCTCCATTAATATTCCAATCTCATACGTTGTTGTTGGAGCATTGAATCGCCGTGGATGTTCTTCTTGCGGCCTTCGGTCTTCCCTTATGACAACTTTATGTTCTACCAAGTGTTCTTCTTCAATCCTCTCCTTTGTTGTTTTCAGCTGACAAATAAAGCTGTTGTTCTCATGTAAAAATTCAGTCAGACTTTGGAGAATGTCTCTATTGAGTCTACTGTCACGTCCCCGATTATGTAGTTCCTCTTCCAGACTATCCAAGAAGTAGACTTGAATAAACTTTGCTGTTTCATCTTCAGGTGGTAAAAGACTCCCAATCTGGTGGCAAACCTGGCCTCAAATTCTAAAAGAAGGATTCCACCCATGTACTGCCGCAATTTTGTGACCAAATGATGTCATTGCAAAACAATTGTTATAACTGCGTAGATTTTGCAGAAAATCTTTAGAGATGGGACCATTGCCGGGGAGCAAATCTTGAAGCAACTGAGGCAGTGGTGGAAAGCTATCAAGCACAACTTTGCCAGAAGAACAACAACAACCAGGGGTTTCTCCTTTAAATTTTACAGCTGAGCAATGTTGACATACTTTGTCCATTTTTCCTATATCAGCTGTAGTGAGAGAGTCATTTTTGTTGTAGAGCAATCCTTTTCTATTGCAGTGTTCTATTTCATGGTGTCTCAAAGCAGTCATTCGTTATCTAGCTGCCTCGTTTTCTGTCAATTGCTGGGGCAAAGTCATACTCTTTCTCCATGCAGCCTCTCGTTGTTGCCCTTGGTATAGGCGAAAGCTTCGTTGGGTTTCCGATTCATTCTGATGTTGTTGAGCCACTCTCAACTGACCTTGTGTACGTCTACTTACCTCATATAATTCATTCGATCGTAATATTGCTTCTCTTTCCAGTGCATATCTTTGCCTTTCTTGAATTTCATCTTGTGATGAATTTAACCGCCTTACAGCATGTCTAGTTCTGTCAGCTTCACGTTGGGTTTCTCTTTCCAAATCTGACAGTCTTGCTCTCCTTTCTCTTTGACGTATCCTGTTAAGTTCTAGACGTCTTTCTCTATCTGAATTGTTTTCATTGGAGCGAATTGCAGCAACTCTTAGTCTATTAGCTTCCAATCTTTCCATTCTTTCTTCCTCACTTTCGTTTCTACTTCGTTTGGGTGGCATAATTTCGGTTTTAAACGGAATTGTTTAACGATATTAATGATTGTAAATTAATTAAGCGTAAAGGAAATGTATACTAACTGAAATGGACGAACTATAAATAATATTTCTGAATAGTACAATTATATTGTACCTATTTACTATGCCTCCCCACGGGACAGAGTTAGACACCAGGGTCGTTTTTTAACGTGGAGAAAAGGTACAAAAATAAAAATTGTCTCAGTCGTGAATGATTTCTCCTCCACCGAAAGAGAACAAGAAAATGAAGTGCAGCATCTGAAGAACAGATACTACACTTTGATCTTGACCAAAAGGAATGAATAAAAGCGACCTACGTGTGACTCATTACTTCCGGGTGTAAACGTCACAGTCTAAAAGCAATAATTAAAAAAAAAAGTAAATGTAAAATAAATGTAATACCAACTTAGGTTAACTAAGTAAACAGTACAATTAAAACAATTCTATTAAAACAAATAATTACTAAGATCTAGGTAATTGTTAGTCTCATTGTTATGGTTTTAAAGAAAAAAATGTGTAAAAAAAGTTCTGCTTTTGTGAGTACGTGTATTTCTTTTAAATTACATAACCTTTTTATTTTATTATTTATATCTCTTTTAAATTTATATATTTTGTTAGTAAACTGGAAGAAATTCAGTTGAATAAAACCTTGTTCGTGTTCTTTACGTTAAACTCATATTTTTATAAAAGGTTCATCCGGTTTAAAGAAAGCACTAAGTTTAAATAAGACTGGAAATAACTAATTCAATATATAAATAGAAAAATGAAATAAATATAAGCTTTAAGTCTTAAGATAATCAAAATGTAATAAATTATTTGTAGTTCAACTCTATGATAAGACAGGCTTTCGAAATAGGCTCGACCAGAAAGATTAAATTGGAACGAAATTATAATCTCCGTGCCATTTTCAAAACAACCCCACAAAAGTAACGATATCCTGCAGTTGGTTAAATGACAATGGTTGTAAGAAAAATGTAAAAGAAAATGCGCTTATCTGTTTATTTTGACCTGTTTTATTTAATTAAAAAAAATTGGCTATAACTGGAAGAGAGCGTTATGTTTTGGGGGTTGTTTAAAAAATAGAATGGAAATAAAGTTAGTTCCGTTTTAATTGTCTTTAATTGCGGCAAGCGCTAACAAAATCGAAAAATCACTGTTTACATTCGAAATGTTAACTTTTATAGGTTTACAGGTTTGCTGACAAGGCTGGGGGTGTTTAATACAATTATTTTACTAAATTGATTTTTTTTCATTTAAAAATAAAATTATTTCTTTTTTAATAAAGTTTTATTTTAAAATATTTGTTTTTGTTTATTTATATAAAATTACGATAGTTGAATTGTATTCTTTCAATTATATTGGCAAGTAAAATATAAAAGATTAAAACGGAACGAAATTGAAATTTCCATTACATTTTCAATACAATCCCAAAACATAAAGCTTTCCTCGCCAATGAATTGTTTTGATAATATACGTAAAGTGAAATAAATCGAATATAAAATTAAATGAAAATATATTAAATAATTAAATGTTAAATAGATTTTGTAAATAGTACAGTTGAAATGATTAGAATATTTCCAATATGTAATAAGGTCGAGGTAATTAGTTAAAGAGATTTAATATAATGTGATATGCAAATGAGCATAAGTCATTCGATATGGGGGTGGTTTGTAGACTAGTATATAAAGAAATTAGGCAAAGATTCTTATGTCTCCTATAACAGAAACATCCTAAAATGGGTTCTAATGTTTCTCTACCAGGAGAGATCTACCCTCTTACCTCCTTTATATTTCCTTGATGATGGAGAGCTGTACACACAGACAGAAACACACGAACCCTATTACTTTATAAAAATATAGATATGTGTGTGTTTGTTTGTGTGTAGGGGATGTTTGTGTGGGTGGTTTATGAGTAAGAAATAGAATTGGACTAAGGGCTGTTGTAAAGAAAATATAAAAAATGGAAGATGACGTCTAAACAGATGCAGATGGAGAAAGAGAGAACAAGGATAATAGAGAGAGAGAGAGAGAGAGAGAGAGAGAGAGGTGGGAGGTTTGGGTGAGAGAAGATGTAGAGGAGGTTAGAGGATAAGAATTAGATCAAGAAGCGGCTCCATTTTGTCCAACCGACGGAAATGGCCGACATGCTGAGAGGCGAGATTTGTAAATATTTGTAAATTGAAACTCAACCTTTGATAAAACGCAGAAGCCTTCAGGGTGGGATATTATTTCCATGAGACACTCGATTCTTCCACGCAATTTGGGCTTCTTTCCTTTTTTACACATTTTTCCCGCATTTTTTATAATGGCGCAGTCTGTCGGTATAGAAGCCACACTTAAGTTTCAAATAACATTTTCGTTGCGCTGCCATTTTTTTTTTTACTTGGAAGTCAGCATTTATCAAGGTCCGATAGCCACTCGAGGATAAGGGTTAATGAATGTACGGTGATCGTGTAGTAATCACTGCTGGTGTAAATTCGGTAGAATTTAATTATTCATGGGGACGGTTCAACAAGAACTTGTTTACATTGGTTTTGAAGGTTGAATGTTGTATTCACGCGGGAAGCAGGCAAGCGGAACAGTGTTCCGAAAGTGGGCAGTTCTGGGAAATAAGCTTTGTTCATGGTATCTACGTTTAAATTTAAGCACAGATAGAGAGAGGGAGGAATCACATATAGTGGTTGTAGCTAGTCGAGGGAGACTATGGATTGGAGTTCAGTCGAGCACTTGCTGTGAAAATAGCGATAGAACAGAGTCAGGGTCGCGACATTTCTTCCGTGTGAAAGAGTTTTTTTATATAGGCGTAACCACTTATCAAGGCCAGAGAACACTCGAGGATAACGGTTAAGAGTGTACAGTAGTCAATTGGAAAATATAGTAATCGTTAGTAATGTAAATTCGGTAAATTTGTTAACTTAAGTGGAACGGCTCATCAAGAACTTGTTTACGTTGGACTTGAAGACAACCATAATGTAATCAGCTGGAAAGCAGGAAAACGGAAGACAATTCCACAGGCGTGTAGTTCTAAAAAAGAAACTTTGTTCATGGAATCTACGTTTAGGTTTAGATACAGATAAACAGTGGAGGAAATTATTGATAGTGTTTTCAGCTAGACGAGTGTTTCTTGTGAAAGTTTGACGAGGGGAGGGACCGTAGATTGAAGCTCAGTCGAGCACTTGCCATGAAAATAACGATAAAGCAGAGACAGACTCGCAACATCTCTTCTATGAGTTAGAGGTTGCAGGGAAGAGAAAAGGACATCTCCTATGAGGCTACGAATTCTATATTGAACTCTATAAAGGCAGGATAAGTCCTTTCTCGCAGCTCCTGCCCAGATGTGGCAACAGTACTCCATCCTTATCTGGATCTTATGTAGATAGAGAATTGCATCAGCAGTGAGATATCTACTGGATCGATAGAAGGATCCCACCATTTTTCCAGCGGCATTGGCAACAGATTTGATGTACGTGTTTCATTTAAGATCAGGAGTAAAGGGTAAGCCCAGAAGCTTGTCAAAACATGAGGCCTCCCCAAGACAAGATGCCATTCATTTCAATTGATGCCAGATGGGGATCAGAACGTTGATGATGTAAAGATAGAAGCTTGGTTTTAGGTGCATAAGCCGGTTTTGAAGTCTGTCAGGGTAGAAGAGGGCGTGCAGAGCAACACCTGCCCAGTACTCAACAACCATACTCTATTTGATGGCGTACCTGGCTCTTATAGAGATAAAGGTTTTCGTCGGCAGTGGGATACATACTGGAGCGGTTGAGTGATCGAACCATTTTTTCAGTGATTTTGGCAACAGATTTGATGGAGTCACGTTTAAATCGAAAATAGCCATCGCATTGCTTTTCTGTATGATATATTTTTGAGTGTATCATACTTGGAATAGAACTACCTTCAAATTTGAATTGGAAAAAATCCGTATGGTGGGTTTGTTATATGGGTATTTAGTTCTATCCCACTGCAAGAACTGTGACACCACAGCTGAAAAAGGGGATTGAGAAGTCAGCGCTCCCGAGGAGGGGCACTCGGACCTGCAAAAATTCCGGGACAGTCTCGTCAGCATTCCCTGGTAAAGGCGCTTCAATCAATTAGCAATAAACTTATCCCTTCTCAAAGGGAGAAGGCAACACCTGAGAGGGTGGACCTCCAAGATCTGCACAGAACTTCCACTGCAATCAAAAGAGACCAGATCAATACAGGAATGCTCTAATCTCTGTTGATTTTGGGGCCGAGGATGAAAATCCCTGGTCGAGAGTCTATTATATATATATATATATATATATATATATATATATATATATATATATATATATATATATATATATATGAAATAGCTTTAAATAAGAAATAACCAATTTGTTGAGTTTCGTATAACATTTTCATGAGTCTGTCATATTTATATGTCATATATTATATATATATATATTATATATATTATATATATATGTTATATATATTATATATATATTATATATATATATATTATATATATATTATATTATATATATACATTATATATATATATATATATATATATATATATATATACACAGGGTGGGCCAAAATAAGGGTCCTATATATATATATATATATATATATATATATATATATATATATGATTATATTTAAAGATAGGACCCTAATTTTGGCCCACTCTGTATATATATATATATATATATATATATATATATATATATATATATATTATGACAGCCCCTTTAAGAAATTCGTTTCTTATCGTTGAGCACTTTCAGTTGAATTAAAAGTCAGTCAACTTAGCTCTTATGCATAGATCATCGTATAACGATTAGATCACTCTCTGACTGACGTAAAGAACATTTAAAATTAAAATTTTTAAATTCAACGTTATTTCACGCGGTTAATGGTAGCCGAATGGATTAGGTCTTCGCTAATCGAGCCAGAGATGTCTCGTGATGCGGGGTTCGAATCGTTCGACTGGTATTAATCGTGACACACTGCACTGAAGATTCCCGAAAGGATGAAACACTAGTGTGTGTAGGTATTTAATTATTATAGTAAAAAAAATAATTATATATATATATATATATATATATATATACAATATTTATATGTAAATATAAAATAATTTTAATATTTCTCTGCCAAGTTTAAATGGAAAATAGTATTATGTTTATTTTTTCGAATAGTCTGATTGAATGCACGCGCGAAAACCAACATGGCGACCAATGAAATCAATTCGGGAAGCATTGAATTGTAAATATTTTAAAATCCCAGAAACAGTGTTTCATGGTAAACAACTAATGATCCCTTAAAAATAAATTGTTACTGGTACTATAGTGAATTCGAGAGAGCAAGTTGGTGCAGTGATTGCAGACGATTTAATGACTTACTGACTAAATGTTTTTTTAACTAATGATAAAAATTATATTTTTTTATATAAGGTTTAAAACATCCAAGACTATATATATATATATATATATATATATATATATATATATATATATATATATATATATATATATATACTATACATATATATATCTATACTCCTATAAATTCGTGTTTCTTTTGTGTATATTAATATTCATATTAAAAACCCTCTTTTCTATTTATTTAAAAAGAAAATACAATTTTCTTATGCATGGGTTGTGGAATTGCATTCACTAGCAAAAGATCTAGCTAATTTGCATATTCTTTTAAACATTCATTTTAATTAATTCCTATTAGTTTTTTTCGGTTTTCTAATGGGATGATCATCTTTAGTTAACTATTACGTGTAATTATATTCATGCAGATATTCTACATGATTTATACTTGCATAATATTTGCGTAAAAGTTTACAGTAAACACAAAATTGTTTCCATATATATTTATGTCTACGTATATATGTTTATTTAATCTATAAAAGTGAACGCGTCTGTGTGTCGGTGTGTCTGTGTGTGCACATTTTCCTACGCAATAAATCTGTCAATTTTCAGTTTACAGACTCGAAATTTGATATACAGGGTACTGAGATTTGAAAAAAAAATTGTAATCCGTGTTCCACCAGAAATTTGTCTGATTAAGGGTCAAAGTTCAACGATTGGACCTTTGAGAATTCTACCAAAATCCTCCGACAATTTTGGGTCTAAACACTTGAAATTTTACATATAGATTCCATGGACATGGATCTAACTTAATAACTTGATTTTAGCTCAAAACAATAAATGTTAAGGGGTCATAATAGGAATCAAATTTGAAAAATTTGACCGCTTATTTATGCTCAACATACACATCCAAACACCCGGGCAACGCCGGACACCCATGCTAGTATATATATATATATATATATATATATATATATATATATATATATATATATATATATATATATATATATAAACGACATTATTTTTGCCCCGACCTAATAATATTTTACGGAAAAGATGGAGAGAAAATGTGTTTGATTGGACATCTCTCAACAGTTGGATGCCCATGGACCAATTTACCCCAGACAGAAAGAATGGCAAAAAAAAAATAAATAAATAAGTCACGTGGGTTCGTAATTCCAACCCGAAGATGCCACTCAGATAAGGTTTGATATATCCAAAAATGGATATTTCGTAGGTCTGTCATATTAAAATTTGCAACAGCTTCAACATTAGTCTGTCATGTTCAAGGAGAAAATGTTTCATAGGTCTGCCATACTTGTCGGAAATATCAATATCATGGATAAGATTCAGCGACTCTGATGAGTCGTAGACGACGAAACATGTGTCAGTGGATAATTATATTTTAAAATCAATATCATAGGTAAGATATAGATAGCTTTAATTTTTGATGGTCACGCTTAATGGAAATAGCAATCTCAATGGTCTGTCATAATTGAATTTGAAACATTAGTCTGTCGTACTTTAGTCCGTAATAGCTAGCTCCTTGATCTAGCACATTGAAATTTGAAACATTAGTCTCTCATGCTTTAATTCGAAATAGCTATATCGTTAGTTTGTCATAATAAAACGTGAAACATTGGTCTGTCATTCTAAAGTCTGAACTAACTATCTCGTTGGTCTGTCATAATAAAATTTGAAACATTAGTCTTTCAGGCTTAAATTAGAAATAGCTATCTCGTTGGTATGTCATAATAAAATTTGAAACATTAATCTGTCATTCTTAAGTCCAAATAAACCATCACGTTAGTCTGTCATAATAAACTTTAAAACCTTGGTCCGTCATTCGTAAGTCTAAATTAACCATCTCGTTGGTTTGTCATAATAAAATCTTAAAGATTGGTCTGCCATTCTTAAGTTCGAACTAACTATTTCGTTGGTCTATCATAATAAAATTTGGAATATTGGTTTGTCAGGCTTAAGTTCGAACTAACTCTTTTGGTCTATCCGGATCATTTGGATTCTTCGGACTACTGTTCTCATCTTGAGTGTGATTTTCACAATGTTCCGGTCGATGTAACTTCTGACCTTTTTCAGGTGTATCTTGTCGAACTCGGCAATGTTTTTGTAAAACTCGGGAATTTGGATGAAATTTCGAACGGAATCCTTTATTTACTTCACGGGCGTAGTATGCTCTTGTTCCGTCAGCCATTACTGGATATTGGTCCTAAGTAATTCGTAATATTATTTTTTTGTTCGCCCACACTGAGAATTGAACCTTCAACATTTTGGTTTTTACAAGTACTTTAATTACTGCGTCTCAGGTAATTTAAGTTTGAAATAGCTATCTCGTTAGTCTGGCATAATAAAAGTTTAAGATTGGTCAGTCAGAGTTAAGTACGAAATTGCTCTGTCGATGGCCTATCGTGCACGCGTTTTTAATAGAATTTTTGACGGCGTTTTTGTTGCTTAACGCAGAGGCTGAATGGACGTATGTTCATTTAGATAAATCCAATCTGTCCATCGATTTGTCTGTTACGTTTGATATCGACTTAACATTATTCGCGGTCTGTCACGAAATTTTGATATATTATTTCCGTTGGTCTGTCATGCTTTAGTTTAAATTTCACTTTCCTTCGTCTGTCAGTATTTAGAAATATTATTTTCATACGTCTTCTGTCATGATCCTGTTTTAAAATGATAATTGCGTTTTAGTTTGCCACGCGTTTGTTTGAAACAGTATTTACATCGCTGACCGTGCAGATTAAATGCACGCATCTCACTAAGATGGCCGTTGATGTCTCCTTTAATGTTATGATTGTTATTTCACGTCTCAGCTGCTCTACGCCATTTAAAACGAATTCCTATGGCATCGCCTTCATCGTTCCCCATCCAACGTTTACTCTGCTAGTTCGTGTCGACTCTGACTTTTGGTTTCTTTTGTCAGTCATCGCTTACTTTCACGCCATCAATTTTCTTCAAAGAAGACTCTTCTTAGTCGGAATTAATTTATTTTAATCAACCTTTAGGCATCATCATCATCATCAGAAGAAGAAGAAGAAGAGAAGAAGAAGAAAATTTACGTTAGCTTAAATTGTCTGACAATAAAGGCTGGATAGTTTATTATCCCGTCTATTGAAACAACTTGTAATGTTTTAAGTAAATACAACCGAGGGGGAAATAATAAAAACACGTTTAGCTCTACTAACGTATCGAGCACTCTTTTTCCCTGTTTTTTTTTTTACCAAATATACTTCCTAATATATATATATATATATATGATTGCAACGTCTTATCAGACGAGTGCAACTCCCCCAGACACTTAAAGTCCATGAGCCCAAAAATGACTTCCATCGCCACAGGACCATTTTAATAGACAAATATCTGAGGGAGTATCTATAGACAGATGATGTTACAGAGTCTTATCTTTGTACGACAGCTAAGTCTCTCGCTCGGTTCAAAATGTTGAGATCCAGCAAAAAGCAAGAGCAAGATAGCCAGCAACAAGTTAAACTGCAGACCGGCTTAATGCGGGTACTGGTCTCCCGCTTTATGTATTTTTTTAAATCGGAGTATTGCTTCTCCTAGAAAGGTTGCCTTTACCACGGCTTACGGGAGCCCTCCCCACCCCAACAGACACGTACATACATACAAATACACACGTTGCTAATTGGTTGTTGACCCGAAAAATGATTCATTTGCCCTTTGGAAGGTCTTGTTTTTAATCCTTCAGAGAGACTAGCCACCCTCCTCACCAAATAAGTCTGGTGGGGGAACCAGTTTAGTCGCCGGTGACCCGACCATGCAGCAGGTAGTACTGGGTTACATGGTACCAGTAGCATATAACATGACCTGACATATATATACATATATATATCTATCTATATATCTATAAAAGTGAACGTGTCTGTGTGTCTGTGTACATTTCCCTACGCAATAACTCTGTCATTTTTTAGTCTACAGACCCGAAATTTGATATACACGGTACTGAGATTTGGTAAAATCGATGTGATCGGTTTTCGGCCAGAAATTTGGCTATTAAGGGGTCAAAGTTCAACGATTTGACCTTTGAGAACTCTACCAAACTCCTCCGACAATTTTGAGTCTAAACACTTGAAATTTTAAATATACGTTCCTTGGACATGGATCTAACTTAATAACTTGACGAGCCCAAAACAATAAATATTAAGGGGTCATAATAGGGACCAAATTTTTAAAAGTTAAACGTTTTTTTTTGTTTTTGTGTTGTTTTTTTTTGCGCATCATACACCTCCAAACACCCGGGCAACGCTGGGCACCCATGCTAGTATACATATAAAAGTTAACGTGTCTGTGTGTCTGTGTGTGTGTGTGTGTCTGTGTGTCTGTGTACATTTTCCTTCGCAATAACTCTGCCAATTTTTAGTCTACAGACTCGAAATTTGATATACAGGGTGCTGAGATTTGGTAAAATCTATGTGATCTGTTTTCCGCCAGATATTTGACTGTTAAGGGGTCAAAATTCAACGATTTGACCTTTGAGAACTCTACCAAACACCTCCCACAATTTGGGATCTAAACACTTGAAATTTTAGATATATGTTCCATGGACATGGATCTAACATAATAACTCGATTTGAACCCAAAATAATTTTTAAGGGGTCATAATAAGGGCCAAAGTTAAAAAATTGACTTTTTTTTTTTTTTTTTTTTTTTTTTTTTACTTAGCATACACCACCAAACCCCCTGGTAACCCCGAGCTGAAATGCTAGTATCTATCTATCTATCTATCTATCTATAAAAGTGAACGTGTCTGTGTGTATGTGTGTGTACATTTCCCTACGCAATAACTCTGTCAATTTATAGTCTACAGACTCGAAATTTGATATAGAGGGTACTGAGATTTGGGAAAATCGATGTGATCGGTTTTTGGCCAGAAATTTGGTGATTAAGGGGTCAAAGTTCAACAATTTGATCTTTAAGAACTCTACACAACTCCTCCGACAAATTTTCGTCTAAACACTTGAAATTTTAGATATAGGTTCCTTGGACATGGATCTAACTTAATAACTTGACTTGAGCCTAAAACAATAAATTTTAAGGGGTTATAATAGGGGCCAATGTTAAAAAAAATTGACCTCTGTGGTCTTTTCCAAATTACTCAATTTCTGGTCTAAATATTTTAAATTTTACATAAAGGGTAATTAAAGATAGGGCAAGCTTTTTCATCAGTTTGGGTCGAAAGGTTTTAGTTACCAATATATAAATGTATGTATGTCTGTTTGCATGTCTGCCTTAAATTCAGACTAAGCATCAATATATATCATCGTCAATGCATTCATTGGGATGTCAAAATTAACACCCAGTGAATGCATTGACCATGATACTTACGAGCTGTAAAGGCGGACCATTAAAAGATACATCTGCCTTACTTCAAAAATGCTAGTTTTATTGTTGCTGTCTTTAAAACCCCCACCCAATATTTTTGCTGACGAGGAGACGATAAAATTATTGTCCAAGACGTTTTGTCTATCTAAATAAAAACATCGTTTCCGAAAAATAAAACTAGCATTTTTGAAGTAAGGCAGATGTATCTTTTAATGGTCCGCCTTTACAGCTCGTAAGTATCATGGTCAATGCATTCACTGGGTGTTAATTTTGACATCCCAATGAATGCATTGACCATGATATATATTGATGATTAGTCAGAATTAGAATCGGGAATCGGAAAAATCGAATCTTTTTGAGGTATGGAAATCGATTTCGGAATCAGATAAATGTGTGAACATTTTCCGATGCTAAAAAAACGATTCATTTACTTTTCCTTTTTTATTGATTTTGTTTTACCCCCCCCCAACTTTCTACTATCGGTAGCGGTAATAATGAAATAATACATACTAGCACTCCATAGATTACTCCTTCCCACTAGGGTGGTTTTTCGTTTGAGAAAATATACGCACATTTAACAGGTAACTGGGGCAAGATAACCGTTTCATGATTAAATATTTAGAGATTTATGAAAGAATTGGGATCGGAATCGGTAATTGTATCGGAATCGGGAATTTAGTATGGAATCGGTAATTGTATCGGAATCAGAAAATACTGGAATCGTCCCATTTCTAACACAAACTCACACACGCATGCATATATATATATATATATATATATATATATATATATATATATATATATATATATATATATATAAAGCTTAATGTGTGTGTGTGTGTGTGTGTGTGTGTCTGGGCACGAATAGGCTCCTATATGGTTGACTATTTTAAAAAACTGATTGCATATAATGATAGAAGATGTATCGAGACACAGGAATGGGTATGTTTGATCTGGCAGAACGGTTGTTCATTACAATTGTGGGGTCTGCGTTCGCGCCTGGTCCACAAATATGGAAATAAAAAAATTAAAAATTAAAAAAAACGTTTACAAGTGTTTTTGTTATAGATGTACATAAGAATAATTTGATAAGTATGTTTTAACTTAAATAGGGATGGTATAATAAAATTGTGGGATCTGCGTTCACGCCTGGCCTCCATAGAATGAAATAGGCACAAATACAGACTTTTCATATTAATCTGCGTAAGTATACTTTGATAATCATGTTTCAGTTTGAAGAAATATGGTATAATAAAATTATGAGGTGTTCGTTCACGCCTGACCGTCATAAAATGGAAATATGTCACAAAGTTTAACAAGGTTTTTTAATATAGATCCACAGAATATTGTAATAAGTGTTTCAGTGTGAACAGGTATGGTATAATAAATTATGGGGTTTATCTATTTTATTTTTACTTTCATCATATTTTGCTTTGGTTGTGACACCCCGAAATTCGAAGTTATCTCTTTACAACCCTTCCTTTTCATAACCTATCATACTTTCATAAATCAGAGTCCATTTTCTGTAGGCTGTTTTTGAACCCAGTCAACGACGGATACTTTTGCTAGTATATATATATATA
>NC_136523.1:41601182-41656182 GCF_053919585.1 Euprymna scolopes | reverse complement strand
TTCAATCAGATAAAACGAAATAATGAAAGAAAAATGACAGAAAATATAAATTTCAATCAGATAAAACGAAATAATGAAGGAAAAATTAAAGAAAATATAAATTTCAATCAGATAAAACGAAATAATGAAGGAAAAATGAAAGAAAATATAAATTTCAATCAGATAAAACGAAATAATGAAGGAAAAATGAAAGAAAATATAAATTTCAATCAAATAAAACGAAATAATGAAGGAAAAATGAAAGAAAATATAAATTTCAATCAGATAAAACGAAATAATGAAGGAAAAATGAAAGAAAATATAAATTTAAATCAGAAAAAACGAAATAATGAAAGAAAAATGAAAGAAAATATAAATTTCAATCAGATAAAACGAAATAATGAAAGAAAAATGAAAGTAAATATAAATTTCAATCAGATAAAACGAAATAATGAAGGAAAAATGAAAGAAAATATAAATTTCAATCAGATAAAACGAAATAATGAAAGAAAAATGAAAGAAAATATAAATTTCAATCAGATAAAACGAAATAATGAAGGAAAAAGGAAAGAAAATATAAATTTCAATCAGATAAAACGAAATAATGAAGGAAAAATGAAAGAAAATATAAATTTCAATCAGATAAAACGAAATAATGAAGGAAAAATGAAAGAAAATATAAATTTCAATCAGATAAAACGAAATAATGAAGGAAAAATGAAAGAAAATATAAATTTCAATCAGATAAAACGAAATAATGAAGGAAAAATGAAAGAAAATATAAATTTCAATCAGATAAAACGAAATAATGAAGGAAAAATGAAAGAAAATATGAATTTCAATCAGATAAAACGAAATAATGAAAGAAAAATGAAAGAAAATATAAATTTCAATCAGATAAAACGAAATAATGAAAGAAAAATGAAAGAAAATATAAATTTCAATCAGATAAAACGAAATAATGAAGGAAAAATGAAAGAAAATATAAATTTCAATCAGATAAAACGAAATAATGAAGGAAAAATGAAAGAAAATATAAATTTCAATCAGATAAAACGAAATAATGAAAGAAAAATGAAAGAAAATATAAATTTCAATCAGATAAAACGAAATAATGAACGAAAAATGAAAGAAAATATAAATTTCAATCAGATAAAACGAAATAATGAAAGAAAAATGAAAGAAAATATAAATTTCAATCAGATAAAACGAAATAATGAAAGAAAAATGAAAGAAAATATAAATTTCAATCAGATAAAACGAAATAATGAAAGAAAAATGAAAGAAAATATAAATTTCAATCAGATAAAACGAAATAATGAAAGAAAAATGAAAGAAAATATAAATTTCAATCAGATAAAACGAAATAATGAAGGAAAAATGAAAGAAAATATAAATTTCAATCAGATAAAACGAAATAATGAAAGAAAAATGAAAGAAAATATAAATTTCAATCAGATAAAACGAAACAATGAAGGAAAAATGAAAGAAAATATAAATTTCAATCAGATAAAACGAAATAATGAAGGAAAAATGAAAGAAAATATAAATTTCAATCAGATAAAACGAAATAATGAAGGAAAAATGAAAGAAAATATACATTTCAATCAAATAAAACGAAATAATGAAGGAAAAATGAAAGAAATTATAAATTTCAATCAGATAAAACGAAATAATGAAGGAAAAATGAAAGAAAATATAAATTTCAATCAGATAAAACGAAATAATGAAGGAAAAATGAAAGAAAATATAAATCTCAATCAGATAAAACGAAATAATGAAGGAAAAAGGAAAGAAAATATAAATTTCAATCAGATAAAACGAAATAATGAAGGAAAAATGAAAGAAAATATAAATTTCAATCAGATAAAACGAAATAATGAAAGAAAAATGAAAGAAAATATAAATTTCAATCAGATAAAACGAAATAATGAAGGAAAAATTAAAGCAAATATAAATTTCAATCAGATAAAACGAAATAATGAAGGAAAAATGAAAGAAAATATAAATTTCAATCAGATAAAACGAAATAATGAAGGAAAAATGAAAGAAAATATAAATTTCAATCAAATAAAACGAAATAATGAAGGAAAAATGGAAGAAAATATAAATTTCAATCAGATAAAACGAAATAATGAAGGAAAAATGAAAGAAAATATAAATTTCAATCAGATAAAACGAAATAATGAAAGAAAAATGAAAGAAAATATAAATTTCAATCAGATAAAACGAAATAATGAAAGAAAAATGAAAGTAAATATAAATTTCAATCAGATAAAACGAAATAATGAAGGAAAAATGAAAGAAAATATAAATTTCAATCAGATAAAACGAAATAATGAAAGAAAAATGAAAGAAAATATAAATTTCAATCAGATAAAACGAAATAATGAAGGAAAAAGGAAAGAAAATATAAATTTCAATCAGATAAAACGAAATAATGAAGGAAAAATGAAAGAAAATATAAATTTCAATCAGATAAAACGAAATAATGAAGGAAAAATGAAAGAAAATATAAATTTCAATCAGATAAAACGAAATAATGAAGGAAAAATGAAAGAAAATATAAATTTCAATCAGATAAAACGAAATAATGAAGGAAAAATGAAAGAAAATATAAATTTCAATCAGATAAAACGAAATAATGAAGGAAAAATGAAAGAAAATATGAATTTCAATCAGATAAAACGAAATAATGAAAGAAAAATGAAAGAAAATATAAATTTCAATCAGATAAAACGAAATAATGAAAGAAAAATGAAAGAAAATATAAATTTCAATCAGATAAAACGAAATAATGAAGGAAAAATGAAAGAAAATATAAATTTCAATCAGATAAAACGAAATAATGAAGGAAAAATGAAAGAAAATATAAATTTCAATCAGATAAAACGAAATAATGAAAGAAAAATTAAAGAAAATATAAATTTCAATCAGATAAAACGAAATAATGAAAGAAAAATGAAAGAAAATATAAATTTCAATCAGATAAAACGAAATAATGAAGGAAAAATGAAAGAAAATATAAATTTCAATCAGATAAAACGAAATAATGAAGGAAAAATGAAAGAAAATATAAATTTCAATCAGATAAAACGAAATAATGAAGGAAAAATGAAAGAAAATATAAATTTCAATCAGATAAAACGAAATAATGAAAGAAAAATGAAAGAAAATATAAATTTCAATCAGATAAAACGAAATAATGAAGGAAAAATGAAAGAAAATATAAATTTCAATCAGATAAAACGAAATAATGAAGGAAAAATGAAAGAAAATATAAATTTCAATCAGATAAAACGAAATAATGAAGGAAAAATGAAAGAAAATATAAATTTCAATCAGATAAAACGAAATAATGAAGGAAAAATGAAAGAAAATATAAATTTCAATCAGATAAAACGAAATAATGAAGGAAAAATGAAAGAAAATATAAATTTCAATCAGATAAACGAAATAATGAAGGAAAAATGAAAGAAAATATAAATTTCAATCAGATAAAACGAAATAATGAAAGAAAAATGAAAGAAAATATAAATTTCAATCAGATAAAACGAAATAATGAAAGAAAAATGAAAGAAAATATAAATTTCAATCAGATAAAACGAAATAATGAAGGAAAAATGAAAGAAAATATAAATTTCAATCAGATAAAACGAAATAATGAAAGAAAAATGAAAGAAAATATAAATTTCAATCAGATAAAACGAAATAATGAAGGAAAAATGAAAGAAAATATAAATTTCAATCAGAAAAAACGAAATAATGAAGGAAAAATGAAAGAAAATATAAATTTCAATCAGATAAAACGAAATAATGAAGGAAAAATGAAAGAAAATATAAATTTCAATCAGATAAAACGAAATAATGAAAGAAAAATGAAAGAAAATATAAATTTCATTCAGATGAAACGAAATAATGAAGGAAAAATGAAAGAAAATATAAATTTCAATCAAATAAAACGAAACAATGAAGGAAAAATGAAAGAAAATATACATTTCAATCAAATAAAACGAAATAATGAAGGAAAAATGAAAGAAAATATAAATTTCAATCAGATAAAACGAAATAATGAAAGAAAAATGAAAGTAAATATAAATTTCAATCAGATAAAACGAAATAATGAAGGAAAAATGAAAGAAAATATAAATTTCAATCAGATAAAACGAAATAATGAAGGAAAAATGAAAGAAAATATAAATTTCAATCAGATAAAACGAAATAATGAAGGAAAAATGAAAGAAAATATAAATTTCAATCAGATAAAACGAAATAATGAAGGAAAAAGGAAAGAAAATATAAATTTCAATCAGATAAAACGAAATAATGAAGGAAAAATGAAAGAAAATATAAATTTCAATCAGATAAAACGAAATAATGAAAGAAAAATGAAAGAAAATATAAATTTCAATCAGATAAAACGAAATAATGAAGGAAAAATGAAAGAAAATATAAATTTCAATCAGATAAAACGAAATAATGAAGGAAAAATGAAAGAAAATATAAATTTCAATCAGATAAAACGAAATAATGAAGGAAAAATGAAAGAAAATATAAATGTCAATCAAATAAAACGAAATAATGAAGGAAAAATGAAAGAAAATATAAATTTCAATCAGATAAAACGAAATAATGAAGGAAAAATGAAAGAAAATATAAATTTCAATCAGATAAAACGAAATAATAAAAGAAAAATGAAAGAAAATATAAATTTCAATCAGATAAAACGAAATAATGAAAGAAAAATGAAAGTAAATATAAATTTCAATCAGATAAAACGAAATAATGAAGGAAAAATGAAAGAAAATATAAATTTCAATCAGATAAAACGAAATAATGAAAGAAAAATGAAAGAAAATATAAATTTCAATCAGATAAAACGAAATAATGAAGGAAAAATGAAAGAAAATATAAATTTCAATCAGATAAAACGAAATAATGAAGGAAAAATGAAAGAAAATATAAATTTCAATCAGATAAAACGAAATAATGAAGGAAAAATGAAAGAAAATATAAATTTCAATCAGATAAAACGAAATAATGAAGGAAAAATGAAAGAAAATATAAATTTCAATCAGATAAAACGAAATAATGAAGGAAAAATGAAAGAAAATATAAATTTCAATCAGATAAAACGAAATAATGAAGGAAAAATGAAAGAAAATATGAATTTCAATCAGATAAAACGAAATAATGAAAGAAAAATGAAAGAAAATATAAATTTCAATCAGATAAAACGAAATAATGAAAGAAAAATGAAAGAAAATATAAATTTCAATCAGATAAAACGAAATAATGAAGGAAAAATGAAAGAAAATATAAATTTCAATCAGATAAAACGAAATAATGAAGGAAAAATGAAAGAAAATATAAATTTCAATCAGATAAAACGAAATAATGAAAGAAAAATGAAAGAAAATATAAATTTCAATCAGATAAAACGAAATAATGAAAGAAAAATGAAAGAAAATATAAATTTCAATCAGATAAAACGAAATAATGAAGGAAAAATGAAAGAAAATATAAATTTCAATCAGATAAAACGAAATAATGAAGGAAAAATGAAAGAAAATATAAATTTCAATCAGATAAAACGAAATAATGAAGGAAAAATGAAAGAAAATATAAATTTCAATCAGATAAAACGAAATAATGAAAGAAAAATGAAAGAAAATATAAATTTCAATCAGATAAAACGAAATAATGAAGGAAAAATGAAAGAAAATATAAATTTCAATCAGATAAAACGAAATAATGAAGGAAAAATGAAAGAAAATATAAATTTCAATCAGATAAAACGAAATAATGAAGGAAAAATGAAAGAAAATATAAATTTCAATCAGATAAAACGAAATAATGAAGGAAAAATGAAAGAAAATATAAATTTCAATCAGATAAAACGAAATAATGAAGGAAAAATGAAAGAAAATATAAATTTCAATCAGATAAACGAAATAATGAAGGAAAAATGAAAGAAAATATAAATTTCAATCAGATAAAACGAAATAATGAAGGAAAAATGAAAGAAAATATAAATTTCAATCAGATAAAACGAAATAATGAAGGAAAAATGAAAGAAAATATAAATTTCAATCAGATAAAACGAAATAATGAAGGAAAAATGAAAGAAAATATAAATTTCAATCAGATAAAACGAAATAATGAAGGAAAAATGAAAGAAAATATAAATGTCAATCAAATAAAACGAAATAATGAAGGAAAAATGAAAGAAAATATAAATTTCAATCAGATAAAACGAAATAATGAAGGAAAAATGAAAGAAAATATAAATTTCAATCAGATAAAACGAAATAATAAAAGAAAAATGAAAGAAAATATAAATTTCAATCAGATAAAACGAAATAATGAAAGAAAAATGAAAGAAAATATAAATTTCAATCAGATAAAACGAAATAATGAAGGAAAAATGAAAGAAAATATAAATTTCAATCAGATAAAACGAAATAATGAAAGAAAAATGAAAGAAAATATAAATTTCAATCAGATAAAACGAAATAATGAAGGAAAAATGAAAGAAAATATAAATTTCAATCAGATAAAACGAAATAATGAAGGAAAATTGAAAGAAAATATAAATTTCAATCAGATAAAACGAAATAATGAAGGAAAAATGAAAGAAAATATAAATTTCAATCAGATAAAACGAAATAATGAAGGAAAAATGAAAGAAAATATAAATTTCAATCAGATAAAACGAAATAATGAAGGAAAAATGAAAGAAAATATAAATTTCAATCAGATAAAACGAAATAATGAAGGAAAAATGAAAGAAAATATGAATTTCAATCAGATAAAACGAAATAATGAAAGAAAAATGAAAGAAAATATAAATTTCAATCAGATAAAACGAAATAATGAAGGAAAAATGAAAGAAAATATAAATTTCAATCAGATAAAACGAAATAATGAAGGAAAAATGAAAGAAAATATAAATTTCAATCAGATAAAACGAAATAATGAAGGAAAAATGAAAGAAAATATAAATTTCAATCAGATAAAACGAAATAATGAAAGAAAAATGAAAGAAAATATAAATTTCAATCAGATAAAACGAAATAATGAAAGAAAAATGAAAGAAAATATAAATTTCAATCAGATAAAACGAAATAATGAAGGAAAAATGAAAGAAAATATAAATTTCAATCAGATAAAACGAAATAATGAAGGAAAAATGAAAGAAAATATAAATTTCAATCAGATAAAACGAAATAATGAAGGAAAAATGAAAGAAAATATAAATTTCAATCAGATAAAACGAAATAATGAAAGAAAAATGAAAGAAAATATAAATTTCAATCAGATAAAACGAAATAATGAAGGAAAAATGAAAGAAAATATAAATTTCAATCAGATAAAACGAAATAATGAAGGAAAAATGAAAGAAAATATAAATTTCAATCAGATAAAACGAAATAATGAAGGAAAAATGAAAGAAAATATAAATTTCAATCAGATAAAACGAAATAATGAAGGAAAAATGAAAGAAAATATAAATTTCAATCAGATAAAACGAAATAATGAAGGAAAAATGAAAGAAAATATAAATTTCAATCAGATAAACGAAATAATGAAGGAAAAATGAAAGAAAATATAAATTTCAATCAGATAAAACGAAATAATGAAGGAAAAATGAAAGAAAATATAAATTTCAATCAGATAAACGAAATAATGAAGGAAAAATGAAAGAAAATATAAATTTCAATCAGATAAAACGAAATAATGAAGGAAAAATGAAAGAAAATATAAATTTCAATCAGATAAAACGAAATAATGAAGGAAAAATGCAAGAAAATATAAATTTCAATCAGATAAAACGAAATAATGAAGGAAAAATGAAAGAAAATATAAATTTCAATCAGATAAAACGAAATAATGAAAGAAAAATGAAAGAAAATATAAATTTCAATCAGATAAAACGAAATAATGAAGGAAAAATGAAAGAAAATATAAATTTCAATCAGATAAAACGAAATAATGAAGGAAAAATGAAAGAAAATATAAATTTCAATCAGATAAAACGAAATAATGAAGGAAAAATGAAAGAAAATATAAATTTCAATCAGATAAAACGAAATAATGAAGGAAAAATGAAAGAAAATATAAATTTCAATCAGATAAAACGAAATAATGAAGGAAAAATGAAAGAAAATATAAATTTCAATCAGATAAAACGAAATAATGAAGGAAAAATGAAAGAAAATATAAATTTCAATCAGATAAAACGAAATAATGAAGGAAAAATGAAAGAAAATATAAATTTCAATCAGATAAAACGAAATAATGAAGAAAAAATGAAAGAAAATATAAATTTCAATCAGATAAAACGAAATAATGAAAGAAAAATGGAAGAAAAATAAAACAAAGGAAAAAAAAAGTAACGACAAATATAAGAAAAAAATGGCATAAAAAATGAAAAAAAAAACAAGACAATGAAAGAAAAATAAAAAACCTTAAATAAAAAACGATGCAAAGAAAGCAGAGAAGAGTAAATAAACAAAAGAAAATATTATAAAAAACAAAAAGGACAAAAATAAAAAAAACACTAAATAATACTTCAACTACTTACACATCAAAGTGATTAATGCGAAAATGAAAAAATAAAATAAAAAGTAAAATTATAAAAGTGAATAAGCATTACAAACCTTAAAAGCAGAATTATATATATATATATATATATATATATATATATATATATATATATATATAAAATTAATTAAATAAAAATAAAAATAAAAATGGCAACCACAAATCCTATCAACGGGAAATGTTGATCTCCCAATGGCGACGACCACTTCATTCTTATCTCGACAGCCTGTATTCTAATTGGATTATACCAGTCAAGAGTGTCGCAAAGAGTTCACGGAAATGAAATTGAAGTCGTTTTTTCCTTCTTTTTTTTTTTTTTTTTTTTTTGAAGTATCGTTAATAACGAGATCTCGGCGCAATATCCTCTCGCGAGATTACACTTGTGTTTGTTTTCTCCTTTCTTAGTGGGGTTCAATTAACTTAATAGTGCTGTATATGTCTCCATTAAAAGCGTTGTAAAGGAATCCGATTTGGAATGGGGTAGGGGGAGGGGTAGGTGACACGTGACAGTAATTGAATTGCATTATTGTTTAAAATACTCGCACTGGAGAACCAATAAGGATTTTTCGATATAATGATCAAATCATCAAATAGATGCATCGGTGGCCATCTTACTGAAGTAAACACACACAATTACATATCAAATGACAAATAAAACCGGTGGACCAAGTACAAGAGAGATACAAACAATTGAACTTAAAAGGGACGGTTAGAACTTTTTTTTTAAATTCTATGAATTATATAGCAGGTGGCAACTTGTCATTAACCCTATATGGCCTAGTTAAAACTACTCCAATCTTTCACGAAAAACACCCGTCTAGCTTAATCCACTGTGAAAAATTTCCCCCACTCTATATCTGTGCCTAAATCAAAACGCGGATTCCATGAACAAAGCTTCTTTCTTAGAACTGCACGCCTGTGGAACTCTGTTCTGTCTGCCTGCTTCCCACCGGACTACAACTTGGATGTGTTCAAGTCCAACGTTAACAAATTCCTAATGAACCGCCCCCTTAAGTAAACACTTCATCAAATCTCCACACTAACGTAATGTACTTGCAATAACCCTTATCCCTGAGTGGCTTCCGGGCCTTGATAAATGGTGATCACTGTGTAAAAAAAAAACTAATTGGTTCAGTCATAAATAAACGAATATAACGGCATAAATAAAAGGGGAATTGATTCAAACACGCCTTGTACATATTAGTTCAGTATCTAGGTAGATGTCAGATACCGCCAAACTGAAACTGCCCATTGCTTACATTCAGTATGCCGCCATCTGTCTCAGAGAGTGGAGGATTTCGTTTGTTGTCATGAAAACACTTTGTTTCAAGCACCATTGATAACTTTTATTTAATTTAAATATTTAATTTTTATCAAGGTAAGTTTATGAAATGCAAAAATTCTCATGATATGAGTTTAACTACTGAACTTCATATTTTGTTTCCAGTTTCAAGACAATCATAATATCATCACCTTTTAAACTAACTAAAATTAATTATACATTTTTAAAAATTATCTACATCATATTTTAGGTCATAAAAGGGTTTACGACACGGACTGAAAAACTGGATGTTCTAAGTTCGAATCCAGTTCATTCCACGAAATCACTTTCACTTAGGATGTTGGAAACCTTAGCTTAGTTTTTTTTTACACAGGCATCACCACATTATCAAGAACAAGAGGCCACTCAAGGATAAGGGTTAAAGAGTGTATAGTAGAAATTGGACAATATAGTAATGATTAGTAATGAAAATTCGTAAAATTTGATAACTTATATGGAACGGCTCATCAAGAACTTATTTACGTTAGACTTGAACACAACCATATTGTAGTCAGCCGGAAAGCAGGATAACGGACACCAGCATTAATACTGATTTTTGCCCCTCAACCACTACTCTTATGTTCCTCCTGTAAGTATCTGATGCCTTCCTAGAAAGAGTTTCTGAATAGAAAAATATCGGGGAAACCACTGCCAGCAATAGAATCTTCGGATTCATACGATGATGATAATGATATAGGATAGCGGCTGAATGTCTGGCATCCGGTAGAATGCTCCATAATCTCTTATTCCAAGAATATCGAAAAAAAAGGAAGAGAAATAATTTGGATGCTTACTGGATAGAGAACTTGAATGCCTACTAGATAGCATTCGCGAGTGTCTAAGGTCTCTATGTAATTCTGACTAAATATTCAAAATCACATCGTATTCATGGCCCGAATAAGATCCACTTTTCTTTCTCCAACTTTACAGCATGGAAAGAAAGAAGAAAAGAATAAAAAAGAAAGAAAAAACATACTGAGGATGGAGTTTAGCTCCTAAATATATTTATGGTATAATTTGAAACAAGTAAAATATTTGTTTATTTTCCTATTGTTACGTTGTTATTTGGCTTTCAAGCGCACTTGAAGTGTTTTTTTATTTATTTTAAGATCCACTTGCTTAGTTACACATGTTGGTATACGAGAAATGAAACACTTTCTCTAAATGATGTCGTCTATATTAACAGAATAAGCTGTATTTTGTATCTGACAAGACAAATTCTTGTCCTGGCATCCGGTAAGACCAAGAAACTATTATTATAATTCATCGAAAGGAAATTTTGTCGTGAAATCTCAGATAATTGTTAAATTTGGGAGATGTGTGAAGCGGAGACTTTGATGGTATGGTCACGTTGAAAGAATCATTGAGAGTTCTGGAGTTAGTAGATGTAGAACAGTTGCGGTCGCAGGATTAGTCCAAAGGGAAAAACAATGAAAACATGGAGAGGGGGGATGAAAATAAATAGGAAAAATAGACGGATAAACATAAACTTGGCCAGAGATAAACTAAGAAATCGATTTCTTAAAGCCATCTAACACATGCCAATGTTAAACAGCATATGATAATGATCATGATTAAAACTGAATAGTATAAAGAAATGTACGCAGAACAGGAGGCTTCTATGGTATGGTCACGTTGAAAGAATAGATTAGTGTTCTTGGGTCATTAAATCTACAAGAGTTAATGTAGGTGGTTGGGTCATACAAGGAAAACATGGGAGGAGCTGACAAAAATCATAACAGACCGTGTTATTAGCTTCTCATATAATACAAGAAATCGCTCACTATAACATAGTTAATTGGTCAATTTGTCAAACGAAAATTGAAACGTTTTTCTTTGCTAATACACTAGTACGAGTGGGAATACGAAGAAAATAGCAATTACATGTTATTTTATGATTTTGTTGATCGGCCTTAGAATTAATGGTAAAAATTACTTAACTGCTTAATAAGTTATAATGTACCGAAATAGGAACAGGTTTACATTATATTTGTATGCAAAACTGAACCCCCATTCTAAATTCTAAAATGATATTTCCGTGTACTCACACGTAATCGCCTAAAAAAGCAGAATCTCATGTTTAGAGTATTGTAAATGTAAATGATATCGTTTTTTTTTTAAAGTTAACAAACTTCTCAATGTTTGCCTTTCCAAAGTTTGAGAAGTAAAGAAGTATATTATATTACTTGTATTGATCGACAGGGGATTATCTCCCCTTTTATCAAGCAATTTTTTTTAACACATACGAAACCACAGACATAAAACAAAATCCAACTCCAAGAATACGAAAATATCTACAGAGCCAGTAACTTTTCTCTTTTCTTTTACAAACTACAACAGACATGCTTGAGGACGGTCGAAGGCCAAACCGCCGAAACGTTGCACAACTAATACCTAAAATGAGAACAATACACCGATCGATACAGCCCTCATCTAAAAAGAATCAGAATTTAAAGAAAAACATTTAATTGAACCCTCAAATATCTATGTGTCGCGTCTTCGGGAAGCTCTATATCTTCACAAGAAACTTTAGGAGCCTTTTTCTGCTCTACCGTTTTTTTTCCTGGCAAGTGCTCGTCTGAACTCCGATCTATGGTTGCCCTTTGCCAAACTTTCACGAAAACACTCGACTAGCTACAACCACTATCTACAATTTCCGCCACTCTCTATCTGTGCCTAAATCCAAACGCAGATTCCGAGTACAAAGCTTCTTTTCCTCGAACAACTCGTCTGTGGAAATAAAAAAATCCCACAATAGCTGAAACTTAAAAAGAAAAGAAAAATAAGGCGCTTCTACAAAATTGGGACGAGATTTTGTAGTCGATAAATGGAGTTTTCAGATAAAAAACAATGGTTTCAACTGATTTTTTTTGTCAATTCTAATAAGTTACAATAGTCTTTAACTGTGTCAAAACCAAAACGTAGTTTCCATGAACAAAGTTTGTTAGAAGTACACGCCAGTGGAACTCTGTTCCTTCTGCCAGTTTCCCACCTGACTACAACTTAAATGTTTTCAAGTCCAGCATAAACAAATTCCTGATGAACCGCCCCTTAAGTAAGACACTTTATCAAATCTCCAATACTATGATACTATCCCATTGATTACTGTACACGCAATACTCTTGATTACTACGATACTATCCCATTGATTACTGTACACGCAATAACTCTTATCCCCAAGTGGCTTCCAGGCCTTGGTAAGTGGTGACTACCTTGTAAAAAAAGCTTTCAAATGATGCAGTCGAAATTACCTGAATCTTACACAATTATTAAACAAAAAAAACTTTAATCGTGATAGCACGTGAAAACTTGCCGCCATCTTGTTTAAATCAAAACGGAAAATTGCCCCCCTTTTTGAACTCTCCTGTGTATTAAGATCGTTTTCATCAAATCGTATTTTCTTTAATGAATAATTTTCTACCTTATCGATTTTCGTAATTTTTATGACATAATCATCTTAAAAATACGAAGAGGACTTGGCCTGCCTTGATAGAGTTCAAAATAGACTTCGTAGCCTCGTAGGAGATGTCCTTTTCTCTTCCTTGCAACCTCTATCTCACAGAAGAGATGTTGTGAGTTTGTCTCTGATGTATCGTTATTTTCATGGAAAGTGTTCAACTGAGCTTCAATCTATGGTCCCCCCTCGCCAAACTTTCACAAGAAACACTCGTCTAGCTGTAAACACTATCAATAATTCCCCCCCACTCTTTATCTGTGCCTAAACCTAAACGTAGATTCCATGAACAAAGCTTCTTTCTTAGAACTGCACGCCTGTGGAATTGTCTTCCGTTTTCCTGCTTTCCGGCTGACTACAATATGTTTGTGTTCAAGTCTAAAGTAAATAAGTTCTTGATGAGCCGTTCCATATAAGTTATTAAATTTACCAAATTTTCATTACTAATGATTACTATATTGACCAATTTCTACTGTACACTCTTTAACCCTTATCCTTGAGTGGCCTCTGGGCCTTGATAATGTGGTGATGCCTTTGTAAAAAAACAAAAAAAACAAAACGTAGATACCATTGTAACTATGTTAAATTCAGTTTTACGATTTCCGAAATTTCGTCCCAATAGTGTAGAAGCGCCGAAAATAATAACTTAAAACAAAAATGTTTGTTACCTCATGTGTTACCATTGGAGCACAGGTTTCGTATACTGTTGGGGGTATATAACTATTTACGACTCTATTTATTGGGTTAACGTGTTGTATGTTGGGTGTATATATAGCGAGTGTATTCGTGATCGTCTAGTAATGTTCCTTCTATTTATCTACGGTTCATTGCGGGTGTATATAAGTGTTCATGTATACGAGAGTTTTTAGTGTTTGTGCTTGTCCTTCTTCTCTATTGTTTTCGTGTTGATGCATATATTACGTGTGTTTAACAGGACATAAGCACAGCCAATACAAAGAGACGGAACACAGCTCTGTGAGGTTTTACATCTGGCCGATAGAGGACACATACCTTGCCCGTCTTTGGATCTTATTTGATGGATCCACAAAAGCTGCAAAAAGAGATTCAAAATTCATTCCAATGAAACGGCGAGAAGTTTCGGGTTATATTTTCGGCAACTTTTACTTCCAGAATGTTTCTCCACTTGGAAAAGTTGCACGCTTGTCTTAGTTTCTATTTGTGATTATTTTTCCCAGCGTAAATGTCTATCTTGTTTGTTTAACTAAAAATTCAATTTCCTAGTTATTATTTATCCAAACTAAAATTCTTAATTCGTTTCTAAATTCCATTCTATCAATTTAACATTCCTAGTGTCGCAGTGTGTTTCAGAACACTTTTACTTTTCTATTCAATAAAGAAAACACACAATGGCAGCATTTCATGTCGAAAAAGTTAGCCACGCGATCAGCATATGCGACTCGCGTGCTGTTCACTTTTTTTAAAAAATTTTCTTCCTTTGAAGACTGTAATGTTTTGTATGGGACAGCCAAGCCAGTTGCCAACAGTTCCCTGATTTTTATTGAAACTATTACATGGTCAAAGAGAGATAACTCATAAATGAATAAATGCAGAGTTATCTCCTTTCCATCGAAAGTCATTAGTTGTGCCTGGCAGCCAGACAGGACAAACGAGAGGCTGGACAATATGGCCGCTGCCAAATATCGTTTACTCTTCCATCCGTTATAAACATTTCCATTTATTCTATAGATTCAAATAAATAATGTATTTCAAATTAATTCGGTGTTTAAGGGTTATTCATACCATTTCCAGTATGCAAATACAACCTAACCCCATACACACCAGAAACCAACCGAGAACTCTTTTTAGTATCCTCATTGTTCCCTTAAGTGCAATAGTCTGGATCTATTTTGCATTTGGTTCACCAGAAATGTTAGATAGAACTTCAATTCATGTAACCAAAGAATTAAATCAGATGATCCATGTTTTTCATTTAAAATTCTTTACTAATTTCCAAATTCCATTCTATCAAGTTAACATCCCTAGTTATTGTAAACTATTTAACATAAATATTTTTCTATTCTAAAATATTTAATCGTTTCGATGAAAAATAATAATAACAATAATTTATTAGGTCACTTGACGTTGCCCAGGTAGTGTTATAATGTAACACAGGATGTTACATGTGTAAATGTGATCGCATAGGTTAAGCGCAGGGAACTTCTGCCATGGTTAACCAGGAGATCATTATTACGTTCAACTAAAGAAAAAGCCTATCAGGCATATGTACAGTATGAGTACGGCGGATGGATTGAGGCAATGCGTTGCATAAATAGAATTATATTATGGGCGTCAAATGTTAGTCTTAGAGACAGACTTAGTTTTCATAATCTCAGATAATGGTTAAATTTGGAGACTATAGGAAGATGCGTGAAGCGGAGACTTTGATAGTATGGTCACGTTTAAAGAATCGGTGAGAGCTCTGGAGTTGGTAAGTGTAGAACAGTTGCGGTCGCAAGCTGAGTCCATAGGGGAAGAGGTGATAAAAATGGATCGGAAAAATAGAGGGATAAACATAAACTTGGCCAGAGATAGGTTAACTGAGAAATCGATTTCTTAAATCCATCTAACACATGCCAGCGTTAAACAGAATATGATAATGATGATGATTAAATTTAGATAGTATAAAGAAATGTATGCAAAACAGGAGGCATCTGTGGTATGGTCACGTTAAAAGAATAGATTAGAGTTCTTGGGTCATTAAATTTTAAAAAAAGTTAATGTAGGTGGTTGGGTCACACAAGGAAAACATGGGAGGAAGTGAGGAAAGTTATAAAAGATCGTGTTATTAGCTTCTAATATCACACACACACACACATACACACACACACACACACACACACACAAAAGTGATATTTTTCTCTGCTTTGACTAAGCATTATTTAAAACTAGAACTTCAGAGTCCGAGTATTTTTGTGTCTACAGATTTGAACAACCTAGATTCACAAGGATAACGATGATAGCACGTGTGTATAAAGGTTTTAGACACGCTTGGTAGATAGATGGTCATTTTAAAATCGGTTTCCGAATCGGAGATTAGGATAAAATTTTACCAACATCCGATATCTCCAAAGTTCAGATTTTCTGACTCCTGATTCAGATTTATTGTCCAAACACTAAACACCCATGTTTATGTAGGCAATGCATACAAACACACAGCAGTTGTGCAATAAACTATGCAGAGGATTACAAAAACAGCGTCTTTACCTCATGTTGTTTAACGTTTTGGTTGAGTGTTTTGGTGTCCACGGATTGGGACAATCTGGGTTCACGATGACGGCCACGGCGGCGGCACGGGTATTTATACAAGTTCGGTGAATAGAAAGTCTAACGCAGGAGAAGCGTTTGAGAAATGATCGGAAAATTGCAGTATATCGTGGGTGTCATTTTGAAGGAGAAATCACGCCAGACTAGGAAGAAAGTCCCGTGACTTTCCAGACACAATTTATTATCATTTTGGTAAGTAATGTGTTTATGAGGAAACACAAAACTTTCTACTTTTGTTTGATTGATTGATTTTTTTGCGATCATTATTACTTAATTAAAGTGATATACAGAAATTCTGTAAATAAATTAAACTCTATTGGAAGCCGTCTTCTTAGAACATTATGCCGAAAGCTATGGTTCACAAATATATATATATATATATATATATATATATATATATATATATATGTGTGTGTGTGTGTGGGTGGGTGTGTGGGTGTGGGTGGGTGTGTGGGTGCGCGCACGCGTGTGCGTGTGTATAAAGAGAAAAAACTGGAGAAACAGAGAATCAAGTTGTTAAGATTAGAGAGAGAGAGAGCGGTCCCATATATATATATATATATATATATATATATATATATATATATATATATATATATATATGTGTGTGTGTGTGTGTGTGTGTGTGTGGGTGGGTGCGCGCGCGTGTGGGTGCGTATGTGTGTGCGTGTGTATAAAGAGCAAAAACTGGAGAAACAGAGAATCAAGCTATTAAGATTAGAGAGAGAGCAGCCCCAAATATATATATATATATATATATATATATATATATATATATATATATATATATACATGCAGTCCCGATTTCGAATCTCGCTATACTCAGCCACTCTGATGAGTCGTAGACAACAAAATACGTGTCAGTGAGAAATTATATTTTAAAAGCAATATATATATATATTCTTTTTATATTGATATTCATGTTTAAAAACCCTTTTTCAAGTTTTAAAAAAGATAATATTCGTAATGCCGTCGTTCGAGCTTCACCTAGAAAATTCCAATTTTTTTATTTTCACACCTTAGCACCGATCTTTCCCGGCTAAAACACAAATATAAATTTTCGCATGGGTTCGAATACCTTATATATTAAGTTTTATGTTTGTAGACCATGGAAAACTGAAAAGGAGTTTGGCAGCAAAATTTCTCTCCCCACCTTTCTCTCTCCCATATATATATATATATGATATATATATATATATATATATATATATATATATATATATATATATATATATATATATATATGATATTGCTCTCTAGGATCTCAGGAGTTTTTAAAAAAGGATTCAATTATAAGGGAAAAAAGACGAAAGCAGGAGTGTAATATTTATATTTTTATTTTCAGAAAGTTTGGATGAGGTAAGTCATCGGTACCGTTGGTAATTTGTTGCTCTACAGTCATGAACATGTTTCGTTCTTCTATTGTAACTAGAAACCTCTTCAGGAACCAACGCTTTTTTTTTTCGAGAGAGAGAGAAGAAGGGAAAGAAAACGTATACGGATACTTTGATAGCGTTATATGTATATGTCTTCATATAGAGAATGATTTAATCGGCTTGTAAAAACAAGTATAATACACACAGGTGCGCGCAATTTTTTTAGAAGCATCATATATTTAGAGCGTTATATGTACTTAGCGTCTTCAGTTAATTGAAGTTTCGTGATTTAAAAAAAAAATAATTTCAAAGCATACCTCCAACATTGAATCTAATTATCAATAACTGTAAATTTAAAATTAGTATCAGGTTTTAAACCGACGCTACCGATGACTTATCTCAAACTTTTTGAATATATATATATATATATATATATATATATATATATATATATATATATATATATATATATATATATATATATATACTAGCAGGCAGACTCAATGTTGCCCGAGAATTAATGATGATTAACGAAGATTTCAGACTCCTATATTTTTATTTTCATCTGTGAAATCCGTAAAATCGCCCGGGAGGAAGCTTCACACGCCTCCATGCCGTAACTTAGTCCAAAATATATGTTATTCTACATTGCACTCTAGAAAGCATACTGTTTCTTTTATAAAATCGTTTTATATAAACTTCTTTCCAGTTAGCGAAAAACAAACATTAAGAAATTTACATGCGAGGTTTTAACCTACAGAGCACGTCATGCAAAAAAAAAAAACAAAAAACAAAACAAAAAAAAACAAAAAAAAGAAAACAAAACAAACAAACAAATCTAAGCACGTAAATTTTTAAGTCTTATAAAAGATTTTGCATTTAATGAAAAAAGTTAAGAAATTTACGTGCGTAGTTTGAACCTACAGATCACGTCACGCAAAAAAAAAAAAATACACACACACACCCACACAAAACACGCTATCAACTAACCCATAGTAGAATGTTCACGGCCCATTGTTCTATCATTGGTGCTAAGCGACGACATAGAAAAATGTATTTACCGATGATTGATAAATTAAAATAACGGTTTCGATTATCGGTTATCGATAATTATCGGGGGAATTCTGAGACAAAACTTAACTAAGACTTATACACAAAAGGTTTGTAAATTTTAAAGAATATCTGTTCAGCCGTTTCGGAGTCTATAACTAACGAACTCACGCATTCAAAGAGACAAAGTTGCATTCATATAATTGTAGAGAATGTATATATATATATATATATATATATATATATATATATATATATATACATATACATATAGTGATGAGTATTGGCTAAAGAGAGTTTGATATGGCTATCTAAAACGGTCCCTAGTTATTAGGTTTGAAACCGACGGCACCGATAACTTATCTCATCTCAACTTTTTGTAAATAAACACATAAATAATATGTTCTTATTTTCGGATTTTTCCTCATAATAGAGCACTCTGCTGGAATCCTTTTTTTTTCCAAAAATATAACTAATTATATATATATATATATATATATATATATATATATATATATATATATATATATATATATATATATATAGATAAAGAGAGAGAGAGAAAGAAAGAGAGAGAGGGGGAGGGAGAAAGAGAAAAAGACAAACCTATAGATCACATTTCTATATTGTGCTAAACATCTGTCTACTTACATATAACCATTTTGATATGCCATTAACAATGAAAGCAAACCTGTGAATCAGTCTATTAAGGAATAAATTAGCCGTCTTAATTAACATTGGTTAATTAACTCGTAAACACAATTTCACTCTAAAGAAGCCGTAGCTAATGGAAGACATTCTGTATTTTTAATGGCGTTTTCCATGATAATCTTCAACATTTATTCCCGCGTTTTTCAGCAAAAATGGAAATTATTTACGAAGTTCCAGTGCGATGTAATTATTTGCACCAACTGAAATATGCAGACTCTAGTGCAGTGTTTCACCAAATTTTACTATTACCCCCCCCCACACTTTTTTTCACAAATTGTTTTCATGTCCTATCAAATCAGTTTATACCTCTCACAAATGTCTTTATGTTCCCCGCAAATCACCTTATACTTCTCACAAATTTATTCATACCCTTTGAATTTCCTTATGTGCTTCCCATAAATTTTTTTGAGGTTCGACCCCCCCCCCTGTAATTTATTCATGTCGCGTACATTTCTTTACGTCTTCTCCTGAATTTCTTTATGTACCCCACAATTTATTTCAGGTTCCCTAAAAATCACTTCCTGTCGTTCTAAATCAATTCATGCACCTTACATATTTATTTACGACCCTTACAAATTTATTTACGGCCCTTACAAATTTATTTACGCCCCTTGCAAATTTATTTACGTCCCTTACAAATTTATTTACGTCCCTTACAAATTTATTCACGTCCCTTACAAATTTATTTACGGCCCTTACAAATTTATTTACGGCCCTTACAAATTTATTTACGCCCCTTTTAAATTTATTTACGTCCCTTACAAATTTATTTACGTCCCTTACAAATTTATTTACGTCCTTTACAAATTTATTTACGTCCCTTACAAATTTATTTATGCCCCTTACAAATTTATTTACGCCTTTACAAATTTATTTACACAACTTGTAAATTTATTTACGTCCCTTAAAAATTTATTTACGTCCCTTACAAATTTATTTACGTCCTTTACAACTTTATTTACGCCCCTTGCAAATTTATTTACGTTCCTTACAAATTTATTTACGTCCCTTACAAATTTATTTACGCCCTTTACAAATTTATTTACGCCATTTACAAATTTATTTACGTCCCTTACAAATTTATTTAAGTCCTTTACAAATTTATTTACGCCCCTTGTAAATTTATTTACGTCCTTTACAAATTTATTTACGCCCCTTTCAAATTTATTTACGTCCCGCACATATTTATGTACGTCCTTTACAAATTTATTTACGCCCCTTGTAAATTTATTTACGTCCTTTACAAAATTATTTACGCCCCTTGCAGATTTATTTACGCCCTTTACAAATTTATTTACGTCCCTTACAAATCTATTTACGTCCTTTACAAATTTATTTACGTCCCTCGCAAATTTATTTACGTCCTTTACAAATTTATTTACGTCCCGCACATATTTATTTACGCCCCTGAAAAATTTCTTCACGTCTTCCAGAATTTATTTCATCTCTCTTAAAATTCATATCCTTTCGCCCAAAATCTATTCATACACCTTACAAATTTATTTACGTCCTTTACAAATTTATTTACGCCCTTTATAAATTTATTTACGTTCTTTTACAAATTTATTTACGTCCTATACAAATTTACGTCCTAAGGAGATTCTCTATATACTGAGATGGGGGTTCGAAGTTTGATAGATAGATAGATAGATAGATAGATAGAGAGAGAGAGAGAGTGTGAGAGAGAGAGAGAGAGAGAGCGCGAAGCTGGTCCCTTAAAGGCGAAGGTAGAAGAGTAGACCATGTATTCAAAAAAGCTTGAATCCCTGACATCATCAATCAATCGGCTGGCTGATGAAGAGTCATCTAATATCTTGTAACTGTCTTCGTAACGTCATTTCAACTAAAAGGTAAATGTGTTTTATGATCATCATTTATTAATTTGTATACCTCCCTCAAATTATTATGTGTCCCCTCCGCCATCATAAGTGAAGTACCTCCCCTCTGATGGAAAAGAACTGTATTCCACATATCTCTTCTCACATTCATATGTTTCCTGTTAATAATAATATGAACTAAGTAGAACCGTCACCAACGACGTCTTGTTCAGTGTAACAATGTATATAAATGTCATTATCATCTCGGTTCTGAGTCCCCGTTGTACGTCCTCAAAATGTATCCGCTAGACAACACTCTTTCCTATTCTTTTGTATCCAATGCGACCGAGTCTACAACGTGTGCGTCTCGAGTGTCTAAATGTTAAAACGTGTGCTACGTTACATACGTATTGAATCCCGATACAGTGCTCCATTTGTTTACTTAAAAAGAGTTTAGTGTTTCGCAAATGGTAGCTGGCAATTCAACTCACAACATTGCTAAACACGAAAGAGTAGGAGGGACAAATGTAACATGCTGCATATGAGCGCGAGGGAAAATTTCAGCAGCAGCGAAGGATGGCTGGCTTGCGAAGAGATTAGTAGCAGCAGGAGTCGAAAACGCACATATGCAAATTAAGAAGTGTGCACGAGAAGGGAAAGAGCAAAAAATAAAAGAGGGAAAATGCACCACGTGGTCGGGGCAGAAGCAAAGTACAAATCAATTTTTTTTTATTACATTTTTTATTAATTACATTTTCACCCCAAACAGGACACATTGCCACTTTGGTGTAAGGGGCTACTATCAGGGACATAAGCTACTGGGATACTATGTAGGGGGTTGGGTAGCAAGATGTCGGTTCACGTTACACTTGGACTTCTGCATGTCAGTACAGTTGGGGAAGCAGGGACGCGGAATGGAATTCCAAAGTCTAGCGGTTCTGGGGAAAAAAACTACTGGAGCAGAAGACTCTCTTACATCTAGGGATCTCTACTGTAAAGGGCTGAGATTAAGCCGCTTGTCGTGTTTTTCGAGACTTTACGTCATGGGGGCACAAGCGCTTGCAGTTCGTCAGAGCTAGACGTGTAAGGTCGAGGACAAGAATGGGCTGGCTGTGACCGACCTGCGGTCGGACGAAGGAGAAACGCCAGCCAGTTAAAATGAACGTATGACAGCGAGAGATTTTTTAAAGTAACTGTAATAAATGCTTTTGGTAAAAAAGAAAAAAATGCCGACCAGGATTTTTATTTATTTTTCATTTTCTCAACGTTACACAAAGATATGAATATATTAAATTCGATGAATAGAAACCACAAAATCGGGTGACACAAACGTCTGACAGTGAAACAGATTACTTATAAATGCGTGGGAGTTTATCATCTTAAATCAGCATTGACAGTTCATTACTGGAAGCTTGCTCCGACTAACTTTCAATCTGGAAATTCCCCCTGCGCTGAAATCGAAACGAAACTAGCGAATCTATTTCGAAATTCTTCCCGGCAAAAATCAGTCGGAATTCGCTAATAAAACTGTCATGGTGCATTAACGTTCCAAATCGACCTCGGTCGTCTTTCTCACGCGGCGACAGTTAGAATGATTAGCGCTTTTTCGTTATGATAGCATTCTGCACTTTCTCTATATATATTCTATATTCTAAAGATTATATTCCCGATTCCGAGTCAATTACCGATTTTGTTCTAAATTCCCGATTTCGGTACAATTAATGATTCTCTTTTAACTTCCCGATTCCGATACAATTATCGATTCTGTTCTAAATTCCCGATTTCGGTACAATTAGTGATTCGGTTCTAAATTCCCAATCCCGGTACAATTAATGATTCTCTTTTAACTTCCCGATTCCGATACAATTATCGATTCTGTTCTAAATTCCTGATTTAGGTACAATTAGTGATTCGGTTCTAAATTCCCAATCCCGGTACAATTAATGATTCTCTTTTAACTTCCCGATTCCGATACAATTATCGATTCTGTTCTAAATTCCCGATTTCGGTACAATTAGTGATTCGGTTCTAAATTCCCAATCCCGGTACAATTAATGATTCTCTTTTAACTTCCCGATTCCGATACAATTATCGATTCTGTTCTAAATTCCCGATTTCGGTACAATTAGTGATTCTCTTTTAACTCCCCGATTCCGATACAAATATCGATTCTGCTCTATAACCACGATTCCGGCACAATTACCGATTCTGTTCTATAACCCCGATTCCGGTACTATTACCGATTCCGTTCTAAATTCCCGATTCCGGTACAATTAAAGATTCTGTTCTATATTCTCGATTTCGATACAATTACCGATTCCGATCCTGGTTCTTTTATCGACTTAAAAATGCGATTCCATTTGGGGGAAGAACCACTTTTAAATGTAAATACAATGTTCTTTTTAATTTGACAAATTTCTTAATTTATTTTATTCAATTATTTGCGGAATATTATCCTCATCTCCTAGTTGCTGTTTCACGACATTTCGGCCGATTGTTTCACTGGCCTTCGTCACGTGGTTAACCGTGACGGGATATGAATGTCGAATCCTCCAACTACATCCACAGAAATTACTGACTTCCGTAGTTGTTGTCGTCTCACCACGGTTTGGTCAACTAATCCTGTGGTCGGTTTTGAGTGGGATTGAAACTGCTATCTTCAGACAATGCTTACCTGAAACCGTAGATAATCCGCATCCTCTACCCACTGCGTCATGGAAGCCTAAGCTCAATTTGTTTACACAAAGAGCATCGCTTAATACGCTACTAGAAAATCGTATATCACTTCCCAATATGCTCAACCCAAGATAGGGAGTATAATCACTTTGACACATCGGTTCCCGTCAGATCACCGAAGTTAAGCAACGTTGAACTTGGTCATTACTAAATTGGGTAACCAATTTGAGAAGTGCAGGTGCTGTATGTAGGAGGACGTCGACACCTCCCTGCAAAAAGTTGCAAAAACCTAACTTTGTCATCTTCCCCTAACATGCAACTTGGGATCGCTTGTGAATTTCATACGCCCATAAACTTTCCCTTTGGAGGAAGCCAGTTAAACCCGAATAGGGTTAGTGCCGACCGACCGACACGCACACACACACACACACACACATATATATATATATATATATATATATATATATATATATATATATATATATATATATATATATATACAGGGTGGTCGCTAGAAAAGCGGGAAATTTGAAGGTCAGCTTAGATCATGACATAAGCTACTGATTGCTATTTTTTTTATTGGTTCCGTGTGAGAGTTGTAAAAATAAATCGTTGTTTGACGCTGCAGTGAAGTGCATGGACGACATTTCGAGTATCTATGAGTATAATATAACATTTTTTGGGGAAAAACTTTGTAAAAATTAATCTTTGTAAAAATAAATCGTTGTTTGATAAATTTCCCGCCTTTCTAGCGACCACCCTTATATTGATTTGCAAATTGTCATTTATTTTCATCTTTCTTCCTTAACACCGATTCCATTCCATTCCTCGCATTGTGATAGTCTTCTAAATCTCATATATATATATATATATATATATATATATATATATATATATATATATATATATATATATATATATATATGTCTGTGTGTATTTCTGATTATAATTATCAACATAAGTTATCTCTTTTCGGACAAATTTCCAAAGTTCGCAGACTTACTTTCCCACTAGAATTCTTGCAAATTCTTAAAAGGAAGCAGGGCTACTTTTCTTTTCTAATTTGAAATTAATTTTACGAAGAAAAATGTCGTTTTGTTATGAAAATAGCGGGAAGCCATCTAATTTCTTCCGCCTGGGATTGATTCACAAACCATATGCATTTTTTTAACCGACATTTTGTTTTTCCCCAGACGGAATAAAGGAAATATAGTAATCAGGAATGCGGGTTTAGGCTGTGTGGAAAAGAAAAAAAGACGTTAGTTGGATTATTGCAGTGGTATAATTTGTAGTTTTAGTTTAATAGCATTTAAGCAAGCTATTTTTTCTCAGTGTCTGTTTTTTTTTTTTTAATTTTTCAGTCTATTTTGGATTTTCTTTCGTCGTTTTAAGTACAAATTGTGCAAATATCTGTTTGTCTCTGATGAGTTGCATGATGGTGTATTTGATCATATCTTCCCTCAATACAACGAAACACGTGTAAGATACTTATTAAATAATAGAGACAGTCGTCCATAAGTATAATCATTTGGAAATAGTACTTAAAATATCGTTAACATATAAACAAAAGTTGTAACGTATATATATATATATATATATATATATATATATATATATATATATATATGTTTTATTTTTTATTACCGTATCTTTCTGTTAAGTTACATTATTGTTTCAGTTACCCGGCCGTTTTTTTTTTTGCCGTCTGTAGCTTCCTTAGACTTTTAAATTACCATTTCTACTAACTATATATATATATATATATATATATATATATATATTATACATTTCCATTCATATATATATATATATGCATACATACACATATATATATTATACATTTCCATTCATATATATATATATATACATACATATATATGTATATATATATATATATATATATGTGTGTGTGTGTGTGTGTGTGTGTGTGTATATATTAAGTGGATAAGAACAACAGTCCGAAGAGCAGAGTATATTTTAATGTATTAGTAAATTAACACAATTAAAATAAAAGAAAACAGTGCTCGTTGCAATGCAGGCATATAAACTCGATAGGCATTCTAGAGCTATTTTAATATTGAGTAAAATGATTGATAATTTATAATTAAAAATTAAAATTAAAAATTAAAAATCGGTATAAATATTATCCAGATACATATGCCTTACCGAAAATTGCTAGTTTTATTTTTTGTGTCTTTAAAAAAATAAACACCCAATATTTTTGCTGATGAAGAGACTTTGTTTCAAAAAACTAAATGATAAAATTATTGTCCAAGACTTATTGTCTATCTCAATAAAAGCATCGTTTCCGAAACGATCGTAAAATTCATTGATTTTTTGGTCTTCCTTATGAAACTGATTTTTAATTTCAATTTTTTAATAAATTATCAATCATCTTACTCTTACTCTCTCTCTCTCTCTCTCTCTCTCTCTCTATATATATATATATATATATATATATATATATATATATATATATATATATATATGATTACTTCATTTATTCGCATGAATTAATATACGAGGGTATAATTTTGTGTAAATTTTCAGTATTTACTTCAACAGTGCTCAATACATAGATAGAGCTAGGTAGTAAATTATGAAAATATATTTTCATAACTTATTATATATATATATATATATATATATATATATATATATATATAGAGAGAGAGAGAGAGAGGTGGGGAGAGGCAGAGAGAGAGACAGAGTGAGACAGAGAATATTAGATAGATAGATATTTATTAGCGGGGGATGATCAACTTTGCTGGGTCATAAAGTGCGCTTAAATATATTTTCAATATTTCTTTTCGTATTTATTATTAGAGGGCAAATTTTCTATTGAATATTGAATATTATATTGTACCTAATATATAGTACTGATTTGAAAATTTCAATAAAAAAACAATAACTTGGATGCTAGAATAAAAACTAAAATATTCATAGCTATCAAGAACTAGATTAAAAAAAGACGATTTAATATTAAACGAATCGAAGATATGAACTGAATTTGGGCATGCGCAGAAAGTAGTAAAATATGTCGGCAAGTTGAAAGGAACCGTTTGTATTTGAACTTGCCGACATATTTCTTTAAGCTTCGTCCATCCATCCATTCAAACTTTTTTCATGTCTAGAATCAGAAGATGCAATCTACTTTTTGCTCTTTTTAACTTTTCTAAGCTGCTCTCCTTTAACAATTACAAGACGTCTCTCCAGCCATCAATATTCATGACAAATAACACCCTACCTGAGAATTCTACCTTCAAACTCCTCGGCCTCACATTTGCGGGCAATATGAACAGGAAAAAATACATAGAGGACATTGCAAAAGCTTCTGCAAAGAAGGTTGTTTCCCTCTATCGAGCTAGAAGACTACTCACACCTGAGATTATCCTGTACCTTTACAAGGCCACCATTTGCCCATGCATGGAGTATTGTTGCCACATCTGGGCTGGTGCATCGACCACTAACTTCTCCTTCTTAGATAAAGTAAAAAAAAGAGTTGTCAACCTAATCGCTCCCACTTTATCAACTAAGCTCCAGCCCCTGTCCCATCGCCGCAATGTTGCATCACTGTGCCTGTTTTACACATATTTCAATGAAATGTGTTCTGATGAACTCGTCTCACTTGTACCCCCTCGACATACATATCCCCGACAAACTCGCTTAACAACAAGATCTCACCCATTCACTGTTGTTGTCTCTAAATGACAGAAAGCTTTCTATTCTAATAGTTTCTTCCCTCGAACAGCTAGACTTTGGAATTCCCTTCCTGTTGTCTGCTTCCCTGGTTTTACTGATATGCAGAAGTTTAAATGTTACATAAACAAATATCTTGTTAATCTTTCCTAGACATGGCCCCAAATAGTATCCCCTTACGTCCAAGTGGCGATATGCTTTGTAAGGGGTGAACAGGAGAAAAAAATCCCTGAATCGTTTAACCAAAATTTGAAGATATCCTGAAACATAAAATCTTAGACCAACCTGATTGGTCTTGAACTGTCATCCAAGCTTCAACCACTGTCCCATTGACGAAATGTTGCACCCCTCTGCCTGTTTTATAAGTATTTTAATGGGGGATTCTCTGACGAACTACAAGCCTGTGTACTTCCTCAACGTAGATATCCCTGACAAATTCGACAAGCAGCCAAATCCCACCCCTACACAGTAGAGATCCCCAGATGTAAGACTGCTTTCTACTCCAATAGTTTCTTCCCAGAACTGCTAGACTCTGGAACTCCCTTCTGGTTTCATGTTTTCTCAACTGTACTGACATGCAGAAGCTCAAGTGTAATGTGAACATACACCTTGCTGCTCGACTCCCTACATATTATCTCTGCAACTACTGTCCTTGTTAGTAGCTACCTACATCAAAGTGGCACTGTGTCTTGTTTGGGATGAAAATGGAATTTTAAAAAATTCGGCATCAAATCACTCGAATGCCGTAAAACAAAACAACCAAACCAAAACCATCATAAATAAATCGTTAAAGATGTACCGAAGAAGCATAAAACATTTTTTCAAACATGGAGTTAATAAATAGAGCTGTGACAACAGCATATTCTTTTCATTGTTTTCACTCTTAAGTATATATCCGTTAATATCTTATATGTTTTTTTTTATATAAACTGATGTGGTTCTCGATTGATTAACTGTGTCTAACGGCGTCGGATATATACTCGAGAGTCAAAACAATGAAAAGAATATTCTGTTGTCACATCCCTATTAAGAAGCCGTAAAAACAACAAAACCAACCCCAAATCCTCCATTGATCTCACCTCTAGGCGTCATTGAACGGTCAAGATCAATAGATCAGTATAAGTCCTAGTCCTTACTCCCCAGCATGCACGCGTTTTCTTAAAACCTGTCATTTCAGTTTTCTAAAGGTCATCTTGTAAATGGACAGATCGTTGACATTTTGCTTATCTGCGCCGAGGCGAAGAAAGCTGAGTTGTCTCTGACGCCAATAATACATGTCATTGATACGTCCTCGACAATCCGTCCGACAGAGACGCAGGTGGCCTTTTTGTCTATCGGACTGTGGTATTTGTTTTATAGAGAAATCGCGTGTATAATGACGCTAGGGCGAGGGTGGGGATTGACATTTGAAAATAAAAGTCACTACCAGACCAAACACGGACAACAGTGTGTGTGTGTGTGTGTGTGTGTGTGTGTGTGTGTGTGTGTGAGAGAGAGAGAGAGAGAGAGAGAGAGAGAGAGAGAGAGAGAGAGAAAGAGACAGACAGACAGACAGACAAGCAGAGAGCGCACCTTGCTTCTTACATCTGGATTAAAAAAAATGCTTTTGAATCAGATTGTCGGGGATGAGACCTTACTTTGATCCTATCAGTACTAATATCCGATAAATAAATTTTATAAAGGTCAAAGGTAATCTATATTAGATTATACGAACTACTGTTCGCATCTTGAGACGTATCGGCCAATGTAATATCTGACCTTCTTCAGCTGTATCTTGTTGAATTTGAAAATTTTCTGTCACATCCAAGAATCTGCACGGAATTTCAAACGGAACCTCTTATTTAATCCAGGGTGGTAGCATACCGTGGTTCCTTCAGCTATGACTTTTTTGATGGATTCATTGTTGCTATTTCTTATGATGAGTTAAGGGCATAATAGATTCATTCACTAATTGATATAATAATTAAGTGATTACCAAATCAGTGATTATAAAAACATATATATATATATATATATATATATATATATATATGTATATATGTATATATATACACATACATACATATATATATATATATATATATATATATAAGTGAGAATGTGTGTGTGAGGATACTCTCAACCTATATACTCAACGATATTTTTATCTGCAGACTTGAAATTCGGTATATAGGATATTCAGACACGTGGAAAACTTTTTAATCCGTTTTCATCTGGAAAAAAAAGATTCCTACTAGATCAATTTGACATAATTTGTACGTGCGAATGATTGGATATTTATCTGTTTGCTAAAAGTTTCACGAATACGCATGCGTAAACAGTTCACATTGCAGATTACTATTGTTAAAAAAGTAGTTTTAAAACATCTTTAACAGGTTGTGTCACGCTGGTATAATGGTTATCATACATGACTCTCTGTGTTTAGGATTTGGTTTTACCCTTAGTATTTTTCTTTCTTTTTAACTTAGAAGAAGTGAACGGTTTAGAAAAAAGACATAATACCTGCAGCACATACATCAGTTTCTGTATTAGTTTTACAGGCGGCTAATATATATATATATATATATATATATATATATATATATATATATATATATATATATAAAAGGTAAAGTATCTGTCTGTCTGTCTGTGTACATTTTTCTACGCAATAACTCTCTCAAGTTTTAGTCTACAGACTCGAAATTTGATATACAGGGTACTGACATTTGGGAAAAGTCTATCTAATCGGTTTTCAGCCAGAAATTTGGCTTTTAAGGGGTCAATGTTCAACGATTTGACCTTTGAGAACTCTACCAAACTCCTCCGACAATTTGAGGTCTAAACACTTGAAATTTTAGATACAGGTCCCTTGGACATGGATCTAACGTAATAACTTGATTTGAGCCCAAAACAATAAATTTTAAGGGGTCATAATAGGAGTCAAAGTTAAAAAAATTAACCGTTTTTTGTTGTTTTTTTTGCTCAGCATATACCTCCAAACACCCGGGAAACGCCGGGCACCCATGCTAATATATATATATATATATATATATATATATATATATATATATATATATATATATATATATATATATATATAAAAATGGGTGAATAAATTCCAACGAAAGAAAGATGTATATTTAAATAAGGGAGTAGTCACCAACAATGTGTATTTTTTAACATTATTTTATTATTCCGTGTCTTAGTTTTTCATTGAGCATTATGTTTGGATCATTGTAATAATGTTTTTAAGTCATTGAAATCGTTTACGCACGTTTCAGATGGTCTGATGCGTCCTCGTCAGAAATTATTTTCAAATGTGTAAAAGTGTCGATTTTCGTAGTTAGTTTGAAGTTTTTCCAAGGGGTGGAGGCTTGTAAGTGTTTATTATACATTGGCATGCTGAATTTTTATTGCTTTTTTTATTGCTTTTTTATTTGGTTTGTCCAGGGAGATTTTGACCTCGCTGTAGTCAGTCGCTATCTCTTTCTGCTAATGTGTTTTTATTTTCCTTTAGGGTGGGGTAGGGTGTGTGTATGTGTGTGTGTGTGTATGTGCGTGTGTGTTTATGTGTGTGTGTGCGTGCGTGTGTGCGCGTGTGTGTGCGTGTGTGTGTTTGCTTTTATTGGTTTGGGAATGTGTATATTGTTTTATAGTATTTTGGGATTATTTGCTTTCTTAGGAAGGCGGCTGTGGTCCGAGGTCGTTACTAATGTGTATGTGTGGGGAGGGGGGACTAGTTCTTCTGAAGTAAGGGTAGGGGTGCTTTCATTCTATCTTGATATTTATTTTTTGGATTCTTGGATTATAGTATTGTTTTTTTTCGTTTTTGTCTTATATTATGTTTGTTTAGAAAGAGGGGTGTATTTAAAATAGGGGATTTTTTAATGTTTCTATTTATTTGTCTCCCCATGTGGGTATGGCCAGACCCAGGAACGGTTCCTAGTGTGGGGAAGATTTTGTTCCCCAGAGGGGGGGCATTGGGGGGTGTAAGTATGGGAGGGGGATGATAGAAGGGAAGATAGTCGTTTCAGTCATGAGGGGGTTCTCCTCCCCTGACTGAGGAGGGAGCGAGGTGTTGGAACAGATATTATACTATGGTTCTAGGTGTCTCCTAGTGTTGTTGGTTTCGAGGTTAAGTAGGGTTGGTATTGTTCAGTGTGTTGTATTAGAGATAGGGGTGTTATGTCTGTGTGTGGTTGTATGCGCGCACGTGTGTGTGTTTTAATGTGTCGGTTCTGATTTATGTGTGGGTGTGTATATGTGTATGTGTATGGGTGTGCATGCGAGTGTACCTTGCATTTCATGTTTTTGTGTGATGGTATTAGGTTCTGTTCAGTTCAGGAGTGAATTTGGTGATGAAGTTTTTTTCCTGTGTAAGTAAATAAAAATAATTGTCTGTTTGGAAGATTGGCATTATTTTGAAGCTTTAAAATAATGCCAATCTTCCAAACAGACAATTATTGCACGAGGTTTGCAAACAATTTTCAAGATTGTGACAAGCTGGTATAATGGTTATCGTACTTAACTCACTGTTCTTAGGTTTTGTTTCGAGTATTTTTTTTCCTTACAAGAAGTGAACTGTGTAGAAAACACATAATGCTCGCATGCAAGTTTGTTTTACTTCATTTTTTCATAGGAATATAATGTTATGTTTAATACCGGGCAACGCCGGATATATCTTCTAGTATATATATATATATATATATATATATATATATATATATATATATATATATATATATATACTAGCATGGGTGCCCGGCCTTGCCAGGGTGTTTGGAGATGTATGTTGAGCCAAAAAAAAAAAGAAATAAAAAACCTGTCAATGTTTTAAAAATATGACCCCTATTATGACCACTTAACATTTATTGTTTTTGGCTCAAATCAAGTTATTAAGTTAGATCGATATGTACAGACACACAGACAAACAGATACACATACACGTTCACTTTCATATATATATATATATATATATATATATATATATATATATATATATATATACTTGTTTATTGCTATATAAACATGCCCACATCCCGCTGCTACAAATAGCCACTTGTTTCAATCTTGTGGCTATTTGTAGCAGCGGGATGTGAGCATGTTTATATAACAATAAACAAGTATTATCAGCTCTTTTATTGAGCACTATCTAACAACCTCGTTGAATTCATTAGTCCATTACTTTTGAATAAAAAACCCCGAGTATATATATATATATATATATATATATATATATATATATATATATATATATATATAAAGAGAGAGAGAGAGAGAGAGAGAGAGAGAGGGAGAAAGGTGGAAAGAGATTAAGGCAAACAAAGAGAGGGGATAGAAAGAGAAATTTAATCTCACAAGTATTGTATTAAACAAAATGTCCGGCATTTATTTTAAGCGACCTCGAATCCTTCCAGGTTTAATGGTTCCGAAGTGACGGCTTTCCAAAGAGACTGACATGGATACGATTTCCTGGATGTTTCAATGCGACGACGATGGGGGCTGGTGGCGGTGGTCTGATAAAGAAATCGACGGATTTGGAAACATGCAATCGGCTGAGTTATAACCAGACGAGATTATTATTATCGATTTCGCGTATCCCTCCCTATTGAACGGGTCATTTAGGTTTCGTGCAGCCAGCAATATCATGGCTGGTTGAATAGGAACGGCGCTGCGTAATCTTGCGAGATCCGCCGATATCAACGTTCAATCACCAAACTGGAATTCATAGTATCCTTTTTTTGTTTGTAATGTTTTTAGTCAATCAAGGTCCATTTTTTTATGGGCAGTGTTTCTAATGGAAGATATTTTGGTACCGCTTTGGCGTTCAATCTGCGTGTTATATATCTACTTTGTTATGGCAACTGCACTTTATTATTTGGTCTTTTTTCTGGAAATTGATGCAAACAAAGCATAAAGCCACTTGATGTAAGGATCTAAAATACCATTTAGAAGTAAACCAAACCAGGATACGTTCTATGTATTTCAACATGTCAACACAATAAATAGCATGGTCCTGGATGTGACTTTAAACTATATCCGATGGTGAGGCCCCAGCTTGCGGGATTAGGGAGTGTGCAGCCACCCTCTAATTGCCATTGCTCTCAGGTCCACTCTGACCCAGAGTGGTCGTACCTGTTAGAGTCACAACTATGTATTAAATAGAAACCGACTTGAAAAATAAAAAAAAACAAAAAACAAATATATTCTTTAAAAAAATTTCTTCACAGCCAATAGATTCGGCATTAAATATCCTGGAAAGAGTTAATATACCGTAAAACAAAAACAACTGACCAACCAACCAATAAACTGCAATTTTCCTCCTTTTTAAGAAATACACACACACAAACACACACTTTCTTAATCTTTTTCTCTCTCCCATATATATATATATATATATATATATATATATATAAAACTCAAATGACCTTGTAACAAGTGATGTAACCCACTTTCCGGTTTCTGATATCCGATTGTGCATGCGCGCATAAGCATTAACCCATAACAACGTAAACAAATAAATACAAATCGCTTCTCTTGCAGATTTTGACTTGCGCACTGAAATATTAACGTTATTATTTCGAAATTATTATTTAACATGGGAAGAGTGGGGGTGTTTTGCAACTATTCTTTATTATAACTATACTGTCGCTATTTTCTTACAACTAAACAACTTTAACCCGTTGACAAACATAAGAACAATTGTAGTAAAGCAAAGACTACTACTACTACTATTACTCCTACTACTACTCTTTATCCGTCCCTTTTCCTTCCTTCCTCCCTTCTTTTTTATTTTTTGTTTACATTTCTAGATACAAAATAGTTGTGTGAGAACAATGAATTTGTTGACACATTTACTAATCTGTTTCAATATTAGTTTTATTTTATTTTATTTATTTAGGTTTTATTTTTTGCTTCAGGTTTTATTAATTCTTTTTTTTTTAGATTTTAAGTTTCTATAACTTGGTTGAAGGATTCCAATATGGGTTTTTCATTCTTATGTTTCTCATCGGTAGGTTCATGTGCGTTTTTGCTGCTAAATGACTTTCGTCGGCGTTCGATTCGTAGGAAAATAATGTTTAATTTTCGATTTTTGAGCGACTATACAGAATAATAGGTAACTTTACACGAATAGAGAGGATTTTTTTTTTCATGTTTCAGTGATCCGTCCGTGATTTTTCATTTTAATATACTTTCATAGAAATGTTTCTGTTATGTCAAAAAATAAACCTTTTTTTTTTGCTTACGTCACAAGTGTCACGCTCATACATGAATTCCATAGCTAACATAAAATACTGACCCAACAGGTCACGGGCAGTCTAGTATATATATATATATATATATATATATATATATATATATATTGTTTTAACAAAAACAGACATCAAAGAATAGATTGATAGCAACAAATAGTGTATTTCATCATTAGTTACAATTGTTTCAAGATTATTCGAACAAATCCAAACATTATGTCGTTTTAAAATTTTCACAATTTTTCTTTAGACTTATTGAATAAAAAACACTTTAACAATAAAACATTATGGAAACCATTTCCCTTATAAGGAAAAGAAATCAAGCGGAAATATTTTACCTATATCGCAACCTTCGAAATATATATATATATCCAAACACCCGGGCAACGCCGGGCTGAAATGCTAGTATATATATATATATATATATATATATATATGTGTGTGTGTGTGTGTGTGTGTGCATACATATATCTACGTATATATATGTATACACACGCACACACACACATACACACACACACACATATATATATATATATATATATATATATATATATATATATATATATATATATATTAAAATTATATATATTTTTAAAACCCCAAATCCATGTTTAATTCTAACCTGGATCCTGAATTCAGGATTTGATTGGTTTCTCATTCGTTCCTCGAACCCGCGAAATCTAAATAAAAGCTAAAATTAAATTAGAATATCATTAAAAAGTGAGACTCATTTAAAATAGTGCCCCCAAAATAGGCTAAAAACTAAGTTATAGGAAGATGTTCTTGACTGTAAGGGTTGTACGAAACTAAAAACTAAGTATAAATACGAGCTCCATTTAATATGGAGGGAAAAAAATAAACGTGTTCACAACGGATTGAGAAACTTGTTGGGAATAGTTGTAAGCGTCTCTGAGGAGTAACTGGATGGAAGATTTACAGTTCTATGGACGAGAGGTAATTGTCCATCCTTTCACGAAACAGCTGTAAGAGCTTAACGCCAAAATAAGTGAATTTCTATTCATGTAGGTTGTGATTTTATTCAATTTACGTGTGTATATATATATATATATATATATATATATATTAAAATATTAAAAATAAACATTAAAATATTTATAATAACTTATTAAAAATATTTAAAAAAATTATCTAAAAATTATTTAAACATATTAATATCTGTTGATAAAAAATATTAATATATATGTGTCTGTGTGTGTGTGTGTTTGTGACAGTATGCTTTTACATATACTTTTTATTCTGTATATAAAACAAACTGTTTGAAAGTGAAAGCTCGATGACTCTTAACATATAACAATAGAGGATATATAAATGAACAACGTTCTTCATGATTCCAAAGAGTAAGATTTTCATTCCTCTTTACAATCACGTTTTAAGACAAGACGTTCCGATACAATTACAGATCGATTATATTCACCGAAGAGCAAGCGTAAAAAAAATCTCTTTAAAATAAACAACTTACATCAAGTCCACCTGAAAAGAAAGGAATCGCCACAAAAAAGTTGCAAGCATTTTTCCAAATGGATAAAACGGTGGAACGATAAAAAAATCAATTCAGGCAGTTTGATTACGTAGTAGAGCTGACATTTATTTTATGTAGCCGCATTCAGCCTCAATCACCGCCTCGATGCGGGTCCGGAACTGGTAGCATACCTTTTCTACAAGCGCCGGCGGAAATTCAGTGAATACTCGGCGGATGCTGGCGATCAGGCTGACTTTGGTGTTGTGAGAGGTCGACGTATAACCAAACGAAGTAGTCCCGTGGGTTCATGCCGGGGGAGGAGGGGGGAAGGAAGAGAAGGGTACAAAGTCGTAGCACTCCTTCTGAAGCTAAGCTTTTGCCCCTTTAGACTTGTGGACCGGCTCCGAGTCCTGCTGCCACATATAGGATTTGCCAGCGGTCACTTGATTGCACAAATTTGTCACCACACCCTTCAGCACATTCAGGTACACATTGGTGTTAACTTTCAAGCCGACTTGGAAGAGCTCAGGTTCTGATTGTGTACAAGGGATAAAGAAGTAAACGAATCTGCACAGTAGGATAGCCCTTCAACTTGATAAGTGTCTTACAAAATAATAATAGTGTGCCGCTTTGGATAATCACAGGGAACACTGTATTTTGTGTGAAAGACTTGGCAAAAGAAATGTAGTTGATAACTTTAGACCTATCACGTGTTTACTGTTATTGTAGAAATTGCTGACAGGGATCATAGCTGACGATTGATACGGTTATCTTGAACAAGAAACGTTTGTGCCATGAGAACAAAAAAAAAAACGGGTGCAGATAGAGAAGTCGTGGGACTAAAGACCAACTATTGATTGCCATGATAATTTTGAAGAATTGTAAGGAACGGTTAACGTCGCGTGGATTGATTATCGCAAAGCTTATGATATGGTTCCGCACAGTTGGATAGAAAAATGCATGGATATATTTAGATTGGCAATGGATATCAAATCCTTCATGAGTGAGTCGATGAAAAAGCGGAACACAGAATTGAATGCAGGTCAAAACAGGTTTGGCAAAGTAAAAATAAAGCGAGGAATTTTCCAGGGTGATAGTCTGTTACCATTGTTGTCTGTCTTGACCATGATAGCATTGGCACTGGTACTAAGGAAAACAAAGATTTTCTATGAGGGGAAGAAGAAAGAAGAAAGAATTAACCATCTATTTTCATGGACGATTTAAAGTTATTCCCAAAAGATTAAGAACAAATTGATAGTTTAGTAAACGCAGTGTTAGTTGTTTTTGAAGATGTAAACATTTGGATGATCTAAATGTTTACAACTTCAAAATTCCATGTTTATATCTTACAGATGTAAACATTTGGATGATCTAAATGTTAACAACTTCAAAATTCCATGTTTATATCTTACAGATGTAAACATTTGGATGATCTAAATGTTAACAACTTCAAAATTCCATGTTTATATCTTACAGATGTAAACATTTGGATGATCTAAATGTTTACAACTTCAAAATTCCATGTTTATATCTTACAGATGTAAACATTTGGATGATCTAAATGTTAACAACTTAAAAATTCCATGTTTATATCTTACAGATGTAAACATTTGGATGATCTAAATGTTTACAACTTCAAAATTCCATGTTTATATCTTACAGATGTAAACATTTGGATGATCTAAATGTTCACAGCTTCAAAATTCCATGTTTATATCTTACAGATGTAAACATTTGGATGATCTAAATGTTAACAACTTCAAAATTCCATGTTTATATCTTACAGATGTAAACATTTGGATGATCTAAATGTTCACAGCTTCAAAATTCCATGTTTATATCTTACAGATGTAAACATTTGGATGATCTAAATGTTAACAACTTCAAAATTCCATGTTTATATCTTACAGATGTAAACATTTGGATGATCTAAATGTTAACAACTTCAAAATTCCATGTTTATATCTTACAGATGTAAACATTTGGATGATCTAAATGTTAACAACTTCAAAATTCCATGTTTATATCTTACAGATGTAAACATTTGGATGATCTAAATGTTAACAGCTTCAAAATTCCATGTTTATATCTTACAGATGTAAACATTTGGATGATCTAAATGTTAACAACTTCAAAATTCCATGTTTATATCTTACAGATGTAAACATTTGGATGATCTAAATGTTAACAACTTAAAAATTCCATGTTTATATCTTACAGATGTAAACATTTGGATGATCTAAATGTTAACAACTTAAAAATTCCATGTTTATATCTTACAGATGTAAACATTTGGATGATCTAAATGTTTACAACTTCAAAATTCCATGTTTATATCTTACAGATGTAAACATTTGGATGATCTAAATGTTAACAGCTTCAAAATTCCATGTTTATATCTTACAGATGTAAACATTTGGATGATCTAAATGTTAACAACTTCAAAATTCCATGTTTATATCTTACAGATGTAAACATTTGGATGATCTAAATGTTAACAGCTTCAAAATTCCATGTTTATATCTTACAGATGTAAACATTTGGATGATCTAAATGTTAACAACTTAAAAATTCCATGTTTATATCTTACAGATGTAAACATTTGGATGATCTAAATGTTTACAACTTCAAAATTCCATGTTTATATCTTACAGATGTAAACATTTGGATGATCTAAATGTTCACAGCTTCAAAATTCCATGTTTATATCTTACAGATGTAAACATTTGGATGATCTAAATGTTAACAACTTCAAAATTCCATGTTTATATCTTACAGATGTAAACATTTGGATGATCTAAATGTTAACAACTTCAAAATTCCATGTTTATATCTTACAGATGTAAACATTTGGATGATCTAAATGTTAACAACTTCAAAATTCCATGTTTATATCTTACAGATGTAAACATTTGGATGATCTAAATGTTTACAACTTCAAAATTCCATGTTTATATCTTACAGATGTAAACATTTGGATGATCTAAATGTTAACAACTTCAAAATTCCATGTTTATATCTTACAGATGTAAACATTTGGATGATCTAAATGTTAACAACTTAAAAATTCCATGTTTATATCTTACAGATGTAAACATTTGGATGATCTAAATGTTAACAGCTTCAAAATTCCATGTTTATATCTTACAGATGTAAACATTTGGATGATCTAAATGTTAACAACTTCAAAATTCCATGTTTATATCTTACAGATGTAAACATTTGGATGATCTAAATGTTAACAGCTTCAAAATTCCATGTTTATATCTTACAGATGTAAACATTTGGATGATCTAAATGTTAACAACTTCAAAATTCCATGTTTATATCTTACAGATGTAAACATTTGGATGATCTAAATGTTAACAACTTAAAAATTCCATGTTTATATCTTACAGATGTAAACATTTGGATGATCTAAATGTTAACAACTTAAAAATTCCATGTTTATATCTTACAGATGTAAACATTTGGATGATCTAAATGTTTACAACTTCAAAATTCCATGTTTATATCTTACAGATGTAAACATTTGGATGATCTAAATGTTAACAGCTTCAAAATTCCATGTTTATATCTTACAGATGTAAACATTTGGATGATCTAAATGTTAACAACTTAAAAATTCCATGTTTATATCTTACAGATGTAAACATTTGGATGATCTAAATGTTAACAACTTAAAAATTCCATGTTTATATCTTACAGATGTAAACATTTGGATGATCTAAATGTTTACAACTTCAAAATTCCATGTTTATATCTTACAGATGTAAACATTTGGATGATCTAAATGTTCACAGCTTCAAAATTCCATGTTTATATCTTACAGATGTAAACATTTGGATGATCTAAATGTTAACAACTTCAAAATTCCATGTTTATATCTTACAGATGTAAACATTTGGATGATCTAAATGTTTACAGCTTCAAAATTCCATGTTTATATCTTACAGATGTAAACATTTGGATGATCTAAATGTTAACAGCTTCAAAATTCCATGTTTATATCTTACAGATGTAAACATTTGGATGATCTAAATGTTTACAGCTTCAAAATTCCATGTTTATATCTTATGAAGAATTCTTGGTAAGATTATTTATTACAAGAAATAGAAGTCCATAACAATTAAACGACAGTCACTCAGATGTAGGCATTACACACAAAAGAAATAACACACACACACACACTCTCTCATTAATTCATAGATTACTTAAGAAATTCACATGTAAATGCACTCCCTTGACCTATCTTGATGACCCCCCCACGAAGTTTAGGTAATAATGTTGTGTTTTTTTTTATCCGAGCAGTTGTGGAATGTTGAAAATAAATCGTTTATGTAACAGATAACAAGCTTAGGTGGGGACGCCTCGTCGACACATGCCCGAGCATTTCACTAATTTTGTTTGTCTTATATACCGTCTACACGCAGGCAGAGTTACATTATATAAGGCAATTCGTTTATGTATCTATATATATATATATATATATATATATATTCAAGCAAATATTATTAAATACAGTGGAGACATTTTGTCTTATAATTCTTTTTTTTTTTAATTTTTTAATTTTTCGTATTGTCTTTTTTGTTTCAAAATCCAAAATATTAATAAAGGATCCATACATGTTGCTGTTACGAGCGCTTTCGATTCGTCCACGAATCATCATCAGGTGTTAAAAATACAGGATTGCGAAAATGAGGATTAAAAATGAAAACTAAAATATATATAGTCAGTGATGAGTTAAAATAAAAGTCGATTAAGAATAAAAGTCGATTAAAAATTCGAGTGTTAAAACCAGCAAGTTCGTAGACACCATGTACGAAGTCCGTCCAACACGGACTACGCAAGACATTTCAGAACGTTACTGCTTTTTTGAAATGCAATGTCATTTATATTAGGTTGAAGAGTTCTAATGTACGACGCTTCAAGAATCTTTAATTTTTTTACATTATTTTCCCGTTGTATAATTTTAATAATAATAAAATTCCATTTCTTGATGTCCTTATCGATACGTCTAATAACACTTGTAATACATCTGTATATAAAAAACCAACTAGCATAAACTCTTGCCTCCTGAACTTTAAAAGTGAGTGTCCACAAAGGTACAAAATAGCCATAATAAAAAATTTACTAAGTCGCGCTAAAATGATATCCTCCACAAAAAAAGCATTGCTAATTGAAATAAAAAACATTAAACAAGTACTCATCAATAATCATTTCCCCAATTACATTGTTGATGAACAAATAAAAAAAATGCTACAATCTTCCGATAACCAGAATAATAACGTTAGCCAACACCGCAATGCAAACCCCATTAATATATTTTACCAAAATCAAATGACGCCTAATTTCAGAATCGAAGAAAATGCAATAAAAAATATTATACGAAGATACTTGACGCCTGTTGACAGTAATTTTAAAATTAAATTTATTATCTATTATAGGAAATTTCGAACACAAAACCTTGTGGTTAAAAACAACTCTTCACCGGCGATAAAAACGTTGGAGCAAACCAATGTAGTGTATAAATTTAAATGCTCTATTGGAGAATGTAACTCCAAAAATAATACATACATTGGGCATACAACAACAACGTTGTCCCGGCGAATAACTATGCACCTTAACGACACAAGCGCGATTTACAAACATTTAAAAAAAAGAACATAGCTGTCCCCCCTCCAATGTTAGAAAGGTCCTCGTTGACAACACAAAAATTATACAACGGGAAAATAATGTAAAAAAATTAAAGATTCTTGAAGCGTCGTACATTAGAACTCTTCAACCTAATATAAATGACATTGCATTTCAAAAAAGCAGTAACGTTCTGAAATGTCTTGCGTAGTCCGTGTTGGACGGACTTCGTACATTGTGTCTACGAACTTGCTGGTTTTAACACTCGAATTTTTAATCGACTTTTATTCTTAATCGACTTTTATTTTAACTCATCACTGACTATATATATTTTAGTTTTCATTTTTAATCCTCATTTTCGCAATCCTGTATTTTTAACACCTGATGATGATTCGTGGACGAATCGAAAGCGCTCGTAACAGCAACATGTATGAATCCTTTATTAATATTTTGGATTTTGAAACAAAAAAGACAATACGAAAAATTGAAAAATTAAAAAAAAGAATTATAAGACAAAATGTCTCCGTTGTATTTAATAATATTTGCTTGAATGAAAAAATGCTGCCTAAATATACCAATATATATATATATATATATATATATATATATATATATATATATATATATACTAGCTGTAACCTGCAACGCGTTACAGTGGCTCAATTTGGTGTAATGGAAAAATTTAATAAAAAGAGAAAATGCATGTTTCTTATATTAGTACAGCAATCCACTGCAAAAAGTGGAAAAGAAGGCGAAAATGAAAAAAAAAAAAGTACTCTTGCAGAATTTGATCTGGATCCTCGGGAGTTTCATGGTTTGGACTTGACCAACAATAAGTGGATGAAGCCGAACGTAACAAAAGTGTTGAAACGCTAAATGTTTTTTTTGTTGTTGTTTTACAAAAATGTGAGTTAGTAATTAATATTTGGTTGATGGTGGGGGGAGGGGGTTACTATACACAGATTCGAAAAAGTTGTCCAAAAACAAATAAATGAAAGCAAAGGTAAGGTAAGTTACGTTTCTACCTAATTGGATAATTGTTTAATGTTTTTATGTAATGTACAATGTTTAATTGGCTAAAAAAACAGAAATGGTCGCGGACTCTGTTGAATACGTTAAGTTTGGGAAAGTAAGTTGAAAACTAAAAACTATACAAAACAGTGTCTGAAACTCACTGAATATATGTTGCCATTACATAGGTTGGCATAATCGGTGGGTTTCTGATAGTATTTTTTATAGTTTTTTAGTTTTAACTCACTTTCGCTAACTTAAAGTAATCAACAGTGTCCACCACCATTTGTAGCTTTCAAATACCCCGATAAACACTGTTTTTCGAGCCGACTAAACGTTACATTAAATGAAAAGGGTTTGTATTACTAAACACAGATACAAAGAAGTTGTCAAAAAATAAATATATAACAAATAAATGTTATTAAAGGCAAGAAAAGTAAATGTTCTACCTAACTGGATAAGATTTTAATGTTTTTATGTAATGTATAATCGGTTCAAAAACATTCAATGTTTATCGATATATCTGAAAAATACAAATGGCGGCAGACTGTATCGAACACGTTAAGTTTGGGGAAATTTTGAGAAAATGAGTTTAAACTAAAAAACTATACAAAATACTGTTAGGAACTCACTCAATATATGTTACCATGACGTAGGCTAGCATATAATCGGTTGTTTAAAACTTTTGCTCGATACAGGTGACGACTTTTAAAAGTCCCTTTTAGTGATTACCTGGTTTGAGGATATTTGTACAACTAAACGGCAAATCTCCTCCAAAAAATCCGGTATTATTTTACTTTAAGGCCCGTTTCACGTGCGTATATAACGAAATACTTTATTGTAGATTTCGGTGTGCTAAAAACGAATCTGCAAACCGTTTCTGTAGCAAAAAGAAAGTTTTCATGATATCCATGAAATTACTTTTTCGAAAAGTGGGTGATCACTTTTCAATGTAAATTTAACTTAGAATGAGCACCCACTTTCTGGCCACCTGAGAGAGGGGCATTTTTCTGTGTTTCTTGGCTAAAAAGTTTTTTGTTTGATTTCTTTTGCATGGTAATAACCCCTGAACTCTGGGGCTATTTTCCATTTCACAGCCGTAGCCTTCGTTTACGCTATGCGTGAGCATAAACGAAAGCTGTTTAGCCAATAAACATGGGAAAAAATCCCCCTCTCTCAGGTGGCTAGAAAATGGGTGCTCATTTAAAGTTAAATTTACGTGGAAAAGTGATCGCCACTTTTTCGAAAAAGTAATTTCTTCATATCATAAAACTATTTTTTTGCGACGGAAACGGTTTGCAGATTCGTTTTTAGCACACCAAAATCTACAAAAAATTTTTGTTATTTACAAACGTGAGACGCACGGCCATTAATGGAAAATTATATCAAAAATCCGTGTCTTCGGGAGATATAAAATGGTCGCATGTTGACGAAGCAATGTATCGGGAGGCGTACGGGATGAAAAATTATTGGTAAATTTTTAGATTAGGTCCATCTCCACAATTTTCTTTTCGACTATGCTGAATACGAAAATCGCATTGAAATTTTGCAGAAATAAGTAGTTATCAAGATATAAAAAGTTGTATTATGCATTGCAATCTTTGGCGGCCATCTTTTTTACGTGCGTGTATTTGTTTATGGCGCGTGTGCACGTAAAAAGATGGCCGCCAAAGAATACAATGCATAATACAACTATTTATTTCCGCAAAATTTCAATGCGATTTGCGAGTTCAGCATACTCGTAAACCTATAAATGTCGTCATTGAAAGGAAAATTGTGGCGGTGGACCTAATCTAAAAAAATACCAAATTATTAAACATTTCTCCAGCATGTTAGTGAAATTTATAATACTTTAAAAAAAAAAAAAAGTTTCGAAAAAAAACAACAAAAAAAACTCACCTTTCATAAAAACAATTAAAAAAAAACAAAAACACCCACAAACTGACTTTTAACTAAATAAGTAAAAAAAAAAATTTTAAACTCGAAACTTTATTTTCATAAAAACAATAAAAAAAAGTCATGTTCAATCTATTTCTTTTTTCTTTGAGAAACAAATATATTTCTGATTTACAAATGCTCGAGAGGCTCATATTATTTTTACTTTCTATGGTTTTAATATACCGCGTTTTTATTGCTTACAAAACGGGTGACTGATTTATCAGAACGTTGTAACTAAAAAGTGAGCACCACTTTCAAATGTCGAAATAATGATTTCTTTTTAATTTTTTTTTAATAATCTGTTTAATTAGTGTCCAATCAATAATAATCAAGTGAAAAAAAATTCCAAAACCTATAAGTATAGAAATTAAGCATGCTAACTCTTTTCACAAATAATTTTTAAAAAAGTAACTAAACCATTTATTGATAATTTGTCACATGTACAAACATTTATTTATTTACGTAGGCTTAACTCTTTTCATGAATAAGAAAAGTTTTACTCTTTAAGAATAATAAAAGGAAAAAGTTACTGAACATTTATAAAAGGAAAAAATAATTTCTCACGTAATTACTTCTTTTCATGAAGGTCAGAGGTTTTATTTTTGGCTTCAGGTTTTATTAATTATTATTTTTTACGATTTTAAGTTTCTATAACTTGGTTGAAGGATTCCAATATGGGTTTTTCATTCTTATGTTTCTCATCGAAAAGTCGTGAAACAACAACAACTAATAAAGATGAGAATAATAGTCCTCAATAAATAAAAATGGTGCTAATGCAGAGAGCGATCCGCGCTATTTTTTAAATCATATTTCCACGTTTAATTAAAGTTTTACGATATGTTTTTTATTCAATTGTAAGGTTAAAGTACAGAATAGGTACAAAACATCCTCCCCTCCCCATGATAAGAATGACTTTTTAAATAATAACATTATTTCAGCACGGATCACTCTCTGCATGAGTATCATAAAAAATTAATACCAATAATACTTATCTCAATAAGTGAAAGGCTAATTTCTACCGGAAATAAAATGGCGATAATCTCGCAGTTACGAAAAATATTTTTTATTTAATTTAATATTTTTATAATTCGCAATGTTAAATTATTTTAATAACATGCAAACCTTGACTTTAAAAATAGAATTTCTGAAAATTTCAATTAAATTGGTAACGTAGAAATATGGTTTTATTCGCTTATAACGAACCAAAAATTACATTTATATATATATATATATATATATATATATATATATATATATATATATATATATATATATATATATGTAGTTTTTGTTGTTGAATTTTAGGTTAACGTCTCCACCTTGGAGATCTGTTGTTTTCTTAGAAAGTTGCCAATTTTTTTATTTGGACGTATTTATTTATTTATTTATAATTTCTTAAAAAACAGTAATCTACGTACACGCGTGTTTCAGAGCCCTACCCCTCTTCAGCGTAGCTTGACTGTTGTTAGGATTCAAACGCCGGACCTTATGTATTTCAGTTCAGCGTCTTAATCCATTACACTATGATGTTTAGTTTTTATCGTTTATCTATTTAAGTAGTTTTTGTTGTTGATTTTTTAAACGATATTAAAGTTCAACTTTGGAGATCCAGTGTTTTCTTAAGCAGTCGCCCATTTTTATTTGGACGTATTTTTTTATTTATTAATTTATAATTTTTTTAAAAACAGTAATCTACGTACACGCGTGTTTCGGAGCTCTACCCATTTTCAGCGTAGCTTGACGCTTGTTAGGATTAAAACCCCGGACCTTATGGATTTCAGTCCAGCGTCTTAATTCATTACGGTATGATGCCATAGAAAATTTACTGTTTAATAAAAGTGAACGTGTCTGTGTATCTGTGTGTGTGTGTGTGTGTGTGCATTTTCCTACGCAATAACTCTGTTAATTTTCAATTTACAGACGCGACATTTGATATACAGGGTACTAAGATTTGGGAAAATCGATACGATCTGGGTCACAGTTCAATGATTTGACCTTTGAGAACTCTTTCAAACTCCGACAATTTTGGGTCTAAACACTTGAAATTTTAGATATAGGTTCCTTGGACATATATCTAACTTAATAACTTAGTTTGAGCCCAAAACAATAAATGGAAAGGGGTCATAATAGGGGTCAATTAAAAAAAAAACAACGTTTTTTTGCTCAGTCTACACCTTAAAACACCCAGGCAACGCCGGGCACCCATGCTAGTCTATATATCTATAAAAGTGAAAGTGTGTGTGTGTGTGTACATTTCCCTACGCAATAACTCTGTCAATTTTTAGTCTACATGCTCGAAATTTGATATACACGGTACTGAGATTTGGGGAAATCGATGTGATCGGTTTTCGGCAGGAAATTTAGCTGTAAAGGGTCAAAGTTGAACGATTTGACCTTTGAGAACTCTACCACACTCCTCCGACAATTTTGGGTCTAAACACCTGAAATTTTAGATATAAGTTCCTTGGACATGGATCTAACTTAATAAATCGAGTTGAGCCCAAAACAATAAATTTTAAAAGGTCAAAAAAAGGGTCCAAGTTAAAAAAAATTTGACCTCTGCGGTCTCTACCAAATTACTCAGACAACTTCTGGTCTAAATATGTAAACTTTTACATAAAATGTATTCAGAGATAGGGCAAGCTTTTTAATCGGTTTGGGTCGAAAACTTTTACTTGCCAATATATAAATGTATGTATGTATGTATGTATGTATGTATGTATCTATGTATGTATGTATTAATGTTTGCATGTCTACCTAAAACTTTTGACAGCGGCGACGGATTTTACCAGGATCAGTATCGTTTGTAAGTTCGATATTTTATACGACAACTATTGAAAAATCGGTTAAAAACATTAATATCTTCACCTTCAACTAGTCCGATTTCTACAGGGGGGGGGCGGCACTTTTTTCGCCGATATTTTTAAATGTTATCCTCTCCTTTGGATTTTCTAGCCTTAATTTTAAAAGATGTCGCTTCCGGTTTGGTGGTGGCCGTAACAGCATAGACGTCAGGTTTTTACCCCGTTCTTTTGCTCCTTCGCGGTACTGGTTCGAGCCTGCCTTCCTACTACCACTTTTGTTTTTGTTCAACAGACACATCCAAATACCTGGGCAACGCCGGGCTGAATGCTATTTTATCTATAAAAGTGAACGTGTGTATCTGTGTGTGTGTGTGTGTGTGTGTCTGTGTGTGTACATTTCCCTACGCAATAACTCTATCAATTTAATGTCTACAGAATCGAAATTTGATATACAGGGTACTGAGATTTGGAAAATCTATGTGATCAGTTTTCGGCCAGAAATTTGGTTGTTAAGGAGTCAAAGTTCAACGATTTGTCCTTTGAAAACCCTACCAAACTCCTCCGACGATTTTGGGTCTAAACACTTGAAATTTTATATATAGGTTCCTTGGACATGGATCTAACTTAATAATTGATTCGAGCCAAACACAATAAATTTTAAGGGGTCATAATAGTGGATAAAGTTTTAAAAATTTTACATAAAGGGTATTCAGAGATAGGGCAAACTTTTTCATCGGTTTGGGTCGAAAATTTTTAGTTACCAATATATAAATGTATGTATGTATCTTTGCATGTCTGCCCAACACTTTCGACAGAGGCGACGGATTTTCTCAAGATCAGTATCGTTTTGATACCAAACTCCTCCGAAAATTTTGGGTCTAAACACTTGAAATTTTATATGTAGGTTCCTTGGACATGAATCTAACTTAATAACTTGATTTGAACCCAAAAGAATAAATGTTAAGGGGTCATAATGGGGGCCATAGTTAAAAAACTTTCTCAGCATACATCTCCAAACACCCGGGCAACGCCGGGCACCCATGCTAGTATATATATATATATATATATATATATATATATATATATATAGAGAGAGAGAGAGAGAGAGAGAGAGAGAGAGAGAGAGATTTTAATAAACAATATATATATATGTGTGTGTGTGTGCGCGCACGTATGCTTAAACAAAAAATTATTGGCTATATATGTGCATACATGTTTCTGCTAAGATTTCTAGTACGAGATCCAGATTCGTCAGACTGGCAGAGCGAGATACTACAGTGCCTATATGAAAAAAAAAAGCCTATATGAAAAAAAAAAGCCTGGAATTATTGTAGGCACCTCATAAATATCTAACTTCATATAAATAGCGATACGCATATACGCATACATAACTTAATTTAGTATAGCTGAAGTCAAGCAAATTTTATATTAGTACAGATATACACATACGGCATCTATAATATAAATCTCACATATCTGTTTAAATGTGTGTATGTCTACCTAAAACTTCCGACAGAGGCGACAGATTTACACGAGATTGTAATGGTTTTTACAAATAAGCAAAAAGCAAATCGACCCACCCCTCCCCAAAAAAAGCAAATCGACCCACCCCTCCCCAAATAAGCAAATCGACCCACCCCTCCCCAAAAAAAGCAAATCGACCCACCCCTCCCCCAAAAAGCAAATCGAAAATTTCCTTTATTAAAAAAAAAAGTGAAAAAAGTGCCCTTACGAAAAAAACAAAAAAAAACAAAAAACAAACAAACAAACAAAAAAACAATTGCACGCGTTAATGTTTAAAAACATTATTTTTATAGGTTCATAAAATCGTGAGTATTCTTAGGACAGTGGGCAAAAATGATTGAACTTACCTTTTTCCCTTAATTCACATTCCAGATTCGAGTCTGCCTACTTGGCTAATGTTTTCTTTTTTTTTTCGATCGGACTGGCATTCCCTGCTATTTTTATTGAAACAAAAGTTGTAATGACTTTTTTTACATGGTCGTCACCACTGATCAAGGTCGGAAGCCACTCGGGGATAAGGGTTATTGCGTGTACAGTAATCAATAGTATAGTATTGTATTAATCGTTAGTATTAGAGATTTGATAAAGTGTCTTACTTAAGGGGGGGCAGTTAATCAGGAATTTGTTTATGTTGGACTTGAAGACATCCAAGTTGTAGTCAGGTGGGAAACAGGCAAACAGAACAGAATTCCACAGGCGTGCACTTCTAAAAAAGAAGCTTTGCTCATGGAATCTACGTTTTGGTTTTGGCACAGATAAAGAGTGGGAACATTTTATGACAGTGGTTTCAGCTAGACGGATATATATTGTGAAAGATTGGCGAGGGGGGTACCAGAGATTGGAACTCAGACTCTGTATCCCTTCTACTGAAATATCACGTGGAGATGGTGACATGTACTTCTTGTTTTGAGGCGATTACATTAAAACATGTTTTTATCCGTTCTTTTATTTTTGGAATTGGTTTTTGTATTTAAAATTTTATGACAATTATCAAAAACGAACTTAAATTTTCAAACCAATAAAAAATACCCAAATTTGCCTACAAGGTATTTCGAAGCATAATGCTTCTCATCAGAAGAATTAATCAAATGTAACGTTTATAACAACATTACTTATAAGGATAATATGGCTGTATCGTGATGTCATGAGATTAATGCAAGTTAGGGTGTGGTTTACGTGATGAGTGTACTAGGGGTTTAATTTAGTAGGGTAGGGTGTCCGAAGGTGAATTAAAGGAGTCTATATAAGCTCCATTGAAATTTGTTGAGCTTTATATTATCCCGATTAGTCTTCTCTTATAGAAGTGAATTTACTCTCTTCTTCTATCTATTCTCGTTTCAATAGCGTAATGGTAAGGAGCGTTGACTGCCGTACAGACGGTCGGGTTTCAATCCTGGCTTGAGGTAGTTGCCTGTCTAGCCGCACTGATAAGCTGTGAAACAGCGAAACAGTACTGTATGTGGATGACTATATATATATATATATATATATATATATATATATAGTCATCCACATACAGTACTGTTTCACAGCTCATCAGTGGATGACTATATATATATATATATATATATATATATATATATATATATATATATATATATATATATAACTGATTGGCTGTAAAACAGCGAAACAGTACTGTATGTGGATAACTATAATGCTCCTCGTCTGGAGTTGATCATATTGAGAAGTGATACACAAATTAGCATCAGCGTATAAAGCGATGCTCCTTGGATAAACAAATCGAGCTTAGGTATTTCGGACCATGTCAGAACATCGTTAATTCACGACCCGCATAACACCGCCGATTAGCGTAATGGTTAGGAGCCTTGACTGTCGTACAGGCGGTTTTCAATCCTGACTTGAGGTAGTTGCCTGTCTAGCCACACTGATGAGCTTTGAAACAGCGAAACAGTACTGTATGTGGATGATATGTGTGTGTGTTTGTGTGTGTGTATTAATATAATCCGGAATATATATATATATATATATATATATATATATATATATATACACACACATGTATATAAGCACACACACACACACACACACACACACACACACACACACACACACACACACACATATATATATATATATATATATAACTTTATGCAAATATTGATACATTTCCCCTCTTTCTTTAGTCGGTATATATTGTTTTACCTTGTTACGTATTCAGACATTGGTTCCATCCATCGCTGACATTTGAGTTGCAAATTTTTTCCCCGCCGGACGGTAGACAAGGAAATGGCCGATAATGGCCGCCATGTTTATTCCTACGTATATTAAACAATCGTTTTCTGTCATTTAGTCAGAATTCGTTGACGATTACAGTTATTTCGATTGTCAATTCGAGTTGATTAGCGAAAGAGACAAGATCATAGGTGAGCTCGTTACGTACAGTGGGTTATCGTGGGGGTGGCGGTGCTCAAGTGGTTAAGGGCATGGGCTGACAATCTGATGTTCTATCTTCGAATCCAATACGTTTTATAAAAAAAAAATCACTTTCATTTAGGGTTGTTAGCAACTTTGATTTCGACCCTCCTATAAGAGTCTTCTAAGGAGGCGGTGTAACTCAGCGTCGACGAATGAGAAAAGTAGCCGCAGCAGCAGCAGCAGCAGCAGCAGCAGTTACAGTGCGTATACCAATTTAGCAAATGCGCACTCGCTGACGTCACGGAAATTTGGCTGAATTTTTCTGACTATCGGATCGGTATTAAGCAGATTGAAGTGCGAGAAGACTTTTAAACAAGAGAGAAGTACTTGTAAAGAAAAGTCTGTTGTTTCCACTGGAACAAAAACAACCTGAATCGAAGCCTTTCCTTGTTTTTGTTTCCTTGCGACTTGCATGCGACATATAAGTCCCGGGTGTTGACATGTAACGCCTACGTTACATATTCTAATCAAGAAAATAGCAATTCTTTCCTCTTTGTCAGAAACATCGCTTATAGAATATGAAGACTAAAGAACAAAATAAAGGAAAGGAAAGTGTCAAGGCTTCCAGAAGTAAACCCAAGAACCCCTTTGTACTCTTCTGTGATTTTGCTGATTATCGGATCGGTATAGGTTTTTTGGGTTTGTATTGCTGTACACATAGATTCGAAAAAGTTGTCAAAAAACAAATATATAACAAATAAATGTTATCAAAGGCAAGATAACTTACTTTTCTATCAAACTGGATATATTTTTCCTGTTTTTATTCAATGTAACATGTTTATTCAGCTCGAAAACCATACAGTGTTTACCGATGTATTGGAAAATTCAAAATGGCGTCTTATTCTCTCTTTAACACGGTAAGTGTGGGAACAGATGTTATAAATAAAAAACCGGATAAAATACTGTTAAAAACTCGCTCAATATATGTTACCGTGACATAGGTTGACATATATTCGGCGGGTTTTTAATAGTATTTTGTATAGTTTTTTTTTTTATTTATAACACCTTTTTCCATACTTACGGTGTTAAAGAGGGTGTGAGACGCCATCTTGAATTTTGAATACATCGGTAAACACTATATGTTTTTCGAGCTGAATAAATATGTTACATTGAATAAAAACATAAAAAATATATCCAGTTTGGCAGAAAAGTAACTTATCTTGCCTTTGATAACATTTATTTGCTATATATTTGTTTTTTGACAACTTTTTCGAATCTATGTGTACAGTAATACAAACCCGGTTTTTTAAGCCATGGCGAATGGCGCCATTTTGGGAGCAGTAGAATGTTTCACCTATTTGTCAAGTGCCGTTGGTTAAAGATTTTACTTAAGTCTTCAGACTAATTCCATTACTATATCAGTATGGCTGCATTTTCTGAACGTTTAAGCGTGGGATCTTGTTGCGTTCATTAATTGAAGATGTCTAAAAAAACTGTCTTTGTATAATTGATAGTCCGTTTCAATTCTTTCTTGTCAACTCGGGTTAAAATTGAATGATGCCACCGTTTCGAAGATTTACGAAGACAAATGCAAAGTAAAACAAAATGGTTTGCATATCAGATTAAAGTAATGCACACCCACCTTTTGCGTTCATTTTTTTTTTGTTGAAGAAAAACACATTAGTTAACAAAACAATTACAGACATTTTTACAAGAAAGCTTATTCAACCCACGTTATTTTAAACTTGTGCCATTTTAGACATAAACATGGCAGACCACATAAAATACAAGTAGAAAAAAAAATAAGTAAGCGTCATACACTAACTAATTGTGTGTGTGTGTGTTTTTAACAATTCTCAACAAGATAAAAAAAATGACAGAAACAAATTCGCAACAAATAAATGTTACCAAACGCAAGGAAAATTAATTTCCTATCTATGATTTATTTAAAAAATTATTTTAAACTACCGTCTAATCATAAATAATGATAATACTTCCGTCGATATCGACGTATAAGGTCCATCATAAAACGAACTTGTTCGGTGAGCCACACATGTTTTGTTTACAGTGCTAAAGGCTTTGTGCAGAACCAACTTTTTAGTATAACTGCTAATCTCAGTCGGTACAATGACTACCATAAAACAGAGCAGACAGTGGACCCCAGGTTTTACATAAGAGTTTCCCTTTTTCTAGATGCATGTCTTAACGAATATTGGATTGCCAGGTGACTCTGGGAAGAGATATATTCGATGGCTTGCACACACGGAAATGGATTTCATGTGTGTAATTCAGAACTTTCCACAAGTTTCTATTGGAATGCATAATTTGACCCAGAAATATGTGAGAGGATATCAGTTAAAAGAAATATTAAACAACAGACAATGCGAATTAGTATACAATCCTCACGAAAAAAAAGTTTATATAAATCATCACAAGCAGAAAGCGGGGCAGTCGGTCAGACAGCAAACAAGCTGACGCATTTTCTTTACCGCCCAAATCCACACGCCTTTAAAAGTGTCAAAAACAGTTCTAATTTTTAATCCAAAACTGTTTGTCGGTGTGAAATAAAAACAAATTATTATTTTAGAGATCAGCTGTGTTGTGTTTTACTTGCTGCTAAGAGTATATATCGTAAAGCAGTGACGAAAGTCGATTCAGAAATTATATTGACTGAAAAGCACATTTGAATGACCGACCACAGCGGACATATAAGACGAAGACAGAGAGTGCATTTCTCCCAGTGGATTAAACGCACCCTCAGATTCCTACCTGGGAATTTCTACGCCCCAAGGCGGTACATATATTATCTAGCATTCTCAAGTGGCCAACCATGTGGTACTGGCCAAGCTTAACGTTACCTGACTTTAGTAATCTGGTGAAAACCGGTGTGCCAGCCTGATTATGTCGTATATCAAATGATAAATACAACTAATAAAATATACAGTTACGTTGCAGAGTCAATGTCCGTCTGATTAGTGGCAGTTACTAGTAGTATTTGTGTTTAATTTTTTATCTAT
>NC_136523.1:41511182-41593682 GCF_053919585.1 Euprymna scolopes | reverse complement strand
ATTATCTTTGTTTACATCTTCTACAATCTCCGAATAGTTTTCTTGGTGTTTTTTTTTTTTTGTTTTTTGCAAACTTGTATAAGTTGGATCCATAGCGAGCGCTTTCGACAGAGATACCTCTATCATCCTCAGGCATGTTGTGTTGTAGAAATTAAGTTTTTCCCCTTTTTCCAAATTATATATATACATACCTTTATGGTTACTTGGTGGCTTATTATGCCTGAATATGATAGAGGTATCGCTGCGGAAAGCGCTCGCTATGGATCCAAGTATACAATTTTAAAAATCATAAAGAAAACTATTCGGAGATTGGAGAAGCTGAAAACGAAGATAATAAAACAGGAGAATTCCGTGCTTTTCAATAACATTTGCATATATATATATATATACTAGCATGGGTGCCCGGCGTTGCCCGGGTATTTGGAAGTGTATGTTTGACAAAAAAAAGCGGTCAATTTATTTTAATTTAACTCCTATTATGACCCCTTAATATTTATTGTTTTGGGCTCAAATAAAGTTATTAAGGTAGATCCATGTCTAAGGAACCTATATCTAAGATTTCAAGTGTTTACACCCAAAATTGTCGGAGGGGTCTGGTAGAGTTCTCAAAGGTCAAATCGTTCAACTTTGACCCCTTAATCGCGAAATTTCTGGCCGAAAACCGATTACATAGATTTTTCCCAAATCTCAGTACCCAGTATATCAAATTTCGAGTCTGTAGACTGAAAATTGACAGAGTTATTACGTAGGGAAATGTACACACAGACACACACACAGACATACACACAGACACACACACACACACATATATATATATATATATATATATATATATATATATATATATATATATATATATATATATAATACTTTTGTAAGTACAATCTGAGTCCGCGTATTGCTAATTCCTCGCCTCTGATTAGAATGAAAGTATTTCTTTCGAAACTTCGCGGATTAAGGACAATCGACTTCTTTTGTGCTTTCTTTTCGAAAATCAAATATGTTTTTAACATTTGTGAAAGTGTTTTTTAACATATTTTATTAACTCTTTGTTTATATATATATATATAAAGAGAGAGAGAGGGGGAGAGAGAGTAGATAAAGTATAAAAAGAACATAAATATAAAATATATACGAATGCATGCAAATCAAATCGTTTATTCAATATGAATGTTACATCGATTAGATGTGTTTTATGTATTTATGTGTCTCTTATGAGTTGTCTGGAATACCATGTAACAAAACGCGTGTAAGACGTACAATATATCAAAGAAAATGATATGAATGTGTTAGAAATACATTGTGGCATTTGGATCGTTTAAAGATTATATATATATATATATATATATATATATATATATATATATATATATTAGTGTTGGGACGATTGATCGGAATCGGGAATCGGAAAAATCTGTGCTTTTTGGGTATCGGAATCGAGAACATTTGAGCCTATTTTCCGATGCCAAACCTATTCTTTTAATTATCTATTTTATTTGGTTTGTTTTTTATAAAAACATCTTCAACTGCTCGTAGTACTTATAATATATAAATTATAATTATTTATTGATTTAAACTTCCAGTAAGACTAAAGTCTCTAAATCACCACCCTCACAAGTGTGTTTTTTTTTTTACGTCAGAGAAAATACATGCACATTTAAGATGTTTTTTTTTTTTTTACAGTAATCGGGCCAAAATAAAAATTTTATAGTAAAATATTTACTTATTTATAAAGAATCGGAATCGGTTATTGTATCGAAATCAGAAATCTCATACGGAATCGGTAATTGTATCTGAATCGGGAAATATTTGAATCGTCCCATCACTAATATATATATGTAAAACATTGTTAACTCACTGCCTGCATAGCAGCAGCCGAATAGAGCAACGGTGAGAAGCTCCGACTGTCATTTGGGTGAAATCAAAGTGTAGTATCTGTTCTTCGGATGCTGCACTTCTATTTCTTGTTCTCTTTCGGTGGAGGGGAAATCCTTCACGACTGAGACAATTTTTATTTTTGTACCTTTTCTCCACGTTAAAAAACGACCCTGGTGTCTAACTTTGTCTCGTGGGGAGGCATAGTAAATAGGGACAATATATATATATATATATATATATATATATATATATATATATATATATATATATGTATGTATATATATATATATATATATATATATATATATATATATATATATATATATATATATATATTAGTAGCTATTCAGCGTTGCCAGGGGAATCTTTAATTTTTGCGACCACCATGCATTACAGCATTATGTCGCCATATATATCGTCATATATGACGTCATATGTGGCATTGGCTTCTATGATGTAATATATGACGGCATGTCTATATATATGTGTATACACAATAATAGACGTCATTCATGACGTCCTTGTGAGCAAATGAACACTAGAATATGGATTTATATATAGAGAGATAGACAAATAGATAGGTAGATAGATAAATGGACCACTACACACACACACACACACACACACACTCACATGTATATGTGTGCGTGTGTGAGTGTGTGTGTGTTTGTATGTGTATTTGTGTGTTTGTGTGTGTGTGTGTGTATGTGTGTGTGTGTAAGACTAGAAAGACTAGTAAAACCGTAAAACTACACGAGTTAGCAACTAAAGTATATAATGATTGTCGGATAATAAATCGCTCGTCCAGTCACGTCATTTTCTGAAGTTGAAAAAAAAAAAAAAATAAAAAAAAATAAAGCGACTAATTTCTTTGAAGAAGAAAGCAGACAATCGATATCGCCATCTTGTGTGACGCTGGAGGGATGGAGACGAACACTTGCGGAACAGAGGGTAAAATAAATTGGCTGTGCATCCAAAAAAAAAAAAGGATGAAAGCTCAGAAAGGATACGGATGCTGAATAAGATTAGAAAAAGGAAAAAGACGATAAATGAAAGCCGCTTTAAAAAGTCACCTGAATGAAAGGCTGATGAGGCTGTCCATTTATACGTAACCTCGTCCAACAAATGTATCCTCCTATATATATATATATATATATATATATATATATATTTTGTGTATTGATATTCATATTAAAACCCATTTCTCCTATTTATTTTAAAAAAGAAAATACAACTTTGTTATATATGGGTCATGGAATTGCATTTATTAGCAATAAATCTAGCTAATTTACATATTTTTTTAAGCATTCATTTTAATTAATTCCCTATTATTTTTCTTTTTTTCGTTTTTTATGAGATTTTTTTTTTTACATGGGAGTCACTTCTTATCAAGGCCCGGACGCCACTCGAGCATAAGGGTTAATGAGTGTACAGTAGTCAATAGGAAAATGTCGTAATAATCGTTCGTAGTGGAAGTTTGGTAAATTGGATTACTTAAGGGGACGGTTCAACAAAAATTTGTTTACATTGGACTTGAAGACGACCAAATTGTTGTCAGTTAGAAAGTAGGCAAACGGAAGAGAATTCCACAGGCGTGCAGTTCTAAGAAAGATACTTTTTTTTCATGGAATCTACATTTAGGTTTAGACACATATAAGAAGTGGGGAAATTATTGATATGGTTTCAACTAGACGAGTGTTTTTCGTGAAAGTTTGGCTAGGGGGACCATAGATTGGAACTCAGACGAGCACTTGCAATGAAAATAACGATAAAACAGACAGGCTCGCAACGTCTTATCTGTGGGGAAGAGGTCGCAGGGAAGAGAAAACAACACCCCCACTAGGCTACGAAATCTATTTTGAACTCTGTCAAGGTAGGATAAGTTATTTCTAGCAGCTCCTGCCCAGATGTAGCAACAGTACCCCCTTCTTGAACGTACCCGGCTTTTATATAGATAGAGAATTGCATTACCAGTGAGATATCTACTGAAGCGGTAGAAGTATCCAACCATTTTTCCAACGACCTTGGCAACAGATTTGATGTACGTGTTCCATTTCAGATCAGGAGTAAAGGACAAATCCAGAAGCTTGTCAAAACATGGAGCCTCCCCAAGACGAGAGCCATTCATTTCAATTGATGCCAGATGTGGATCAGAGCGTTGATGTTGGAAAGATAAAAGCTTAGTTTTAGATCCATTAAAAGTAACCAGCCACCTCTTTCCCCATTGTGCCACATGCTGAAGATCAGAGGAGAGAGAACCAGAGAGAACTTGGTAATTTACGGCCTTTGATATGTTGCCATAGATGGTAGTGTCGTCAGCATAAATGTATATGAATGGTCTAAGGATGAGATTTGGATGATCATTGATGTAGATTAGGAAGAGAGATGGGTTTAAAATAGATCCCTTAGAGCCTTCAGCATTAATACCGTGAGTTTCTGATTTCTGCCCATCAACCACTACTCTTATCAATCTATCAGATGGAAATAATTTAATAATTGAGAAAACATTTCCAGCTGGATATCTTATGAATAAAACCTTTATGGCATCAAAGTCCTTTGATATATAAAGTGTAATTGCCCTCGAAAGGAAGCCTCTGTCGAGAGATTCGCTAATCCTATGAGATATAATTGTTAGCACATCTGCTGTAGATCTAGCAGAACGAAATCCATATTGCATGTCACTAAGAAGATTATTTTGCTGAGGTGGTTGACTCTTAAGACAGATTTCAGCAACTTATTCATGACGCACAGGAGACTTATTGGCCATGTACTGAGAGGATTATGACTGTTCACCTGAATTCTTAAATACAGGGCATACTGATTAGATTTTCCTGACAACGCTTAAACAGCTATGTAAGTATGGGAGCTAGTTCTGAGAGAAGCTTTTTCAATACTCTAACTGAAATGCCATCAGGGCAAGTTGCTTTACTGGAATCAAAGATTTTGCTTAGCTTGGCAACAGCACATACAGATATTTGTATGTCGTATAGCGTGTTTTCTGATACAGGAAGAAATACAGGGCATTGATGGCCTTGGTCACATAGGGTAGGAGTATCTGCAACGTTCTTGGCAAAGCGTTTGACTTTGTCTTAAGCTGACGAGATTACCCCAGGTCCATCGATGATGGTTGGGATAGAGCACACGCTTCTGTTCAGGACTCTAATAGCTTTTTGCCAAAACTGGTGGAGACCAAGCCGCTGCTCAGCTGCTTTGAACTTAACTGACTGAGCATACAACTCTCTCGCGTCCCTCATTACTCTTTTACAGCGGTTGCTGGCAGTCTTGAAAGCGATTTTAGTCTCAGTACATCTATTACGTTGGAAGCAATGGAAAAAGTGATTTTTGTGCGCAGTGGTAGCAGCACATTCTGGTGAGAACCACGGCTGGTTGTTAGGTTTTTGCTGGAAATTTTTTAGATGGTATTAAGCGGTCTATACCTATAATTAACAATACTGTCAGGTCTGATACTATACGGGACAGAGTCTGATACTATACGGGACAGAGTCTTTTTAAACATGGAATGCAGAGGTAAATATGATATAAATCCCAGTAAGCCATAGAGTATCGATACACTGTAAGATGGAGAGGTACGTCTGAGGACTTATTGCATTTCCTTTTTATCTTACCTGATAAAACCGAGTAATTGGAAACAGAACGGAAGATTAACAGAGCTTTTTTTTTTTTTACATAGTGATCACCACTTATCAAGGCCCGGAAGCCACTCAGGGATAAGGGTTATTGCAAGTACATTACGTTAGTGTGGAGATTTGATGAAGTGTTTACTAAAGGGGGCGGTTCATTAGGAATTTGTTAACATTGAACTTGAAGACATCCAAGTTATAGCTCAGGACAAATTGTGAAATAAAGGTCTAGGAGACTTGCATACTGACTGCCAGTGTCGTGCACATGAGTCGGTTCGTGAATAATCTTAATTAGGTCATAAGCAATAGAGAAATTGTGACAGAACCTCCCCATATCATCTTAGTGGGTTAACCATTCCACATTGTAAACATTGAAGTCTTCACAGACGTGAATGTTAGCCGAAGGATTAGCAGACAGAATGTGGTCAATTTTCTCAGATATTCTCTTAAAAATAGGAACTCCGCTGTTGTGGGGGCAATAGAGGGCAAATATGAACGCAGTGGTGTGAACAAATGCAACGCAGAAGCTCATATAGGGTAAATAAAGGCCTTCTTTGTCCCTACCACATGAGGAGCCATAATTAATGTAGGCACATATTCCATACCCATGACAATCTCGAAGGGTCAGATTTGGATGTTAAGTTAGAGTATCATTTAATTACGAACCAATCTAGGGAAATAGTTGGTCCAATTGTAGTTTCTCTTAAGAATAATATGTCTGGTTTAGCATTGAATTTACACTCCTGGAAGGTTGAAACGTAGACACCTGATGTTGGGGAAGGAAACATGGTAGTGGGGGTCTACGTTGAAAGTTGGAGATCTGGGTTTAGTCGTGTATTTTTTCTGGAGACTTTTTATGATGGAGTTCTGGGATTTGTGGCATAGGTCGGCAGACTTGGTTAAAGCAAGGCAGAGAGGGAAAGTAAGAGAGAAAAGAAACAAGGAGTGTTTTGTTACACATAATAAGGTAAAGCCGTAACAATTATCCACTAATATGGCATCGAGAAGCCCCAGCAGATGCTCCTGCATGGTCCAGAATCCATTCACCAAATGGTAACACAGCAGCCCTAGTACTTTTCAGCTGCTGATAGGACAGTCTCCTTAGTGGTTAATCCAAGGTTCGGGTCCCTGACTATCAGGCGGATGACGTTTACCTCTAGCAACCTTGTTAGTGACATGGCAGAAGGATAGACATATAAACAGAACATTTTCGACATATAAGGCTATTATTATTGTAAATGAGGACTGAAGGACAAATTAGGAGAAGTGAGAGTAAAGGAGTTGTCGAGAACGCATCCACAGTGCATTGTCTACTCTCCATTAAAAACAAATGATGATAATATTAAGTATTCTACTTAATATAAGTTCAAGTGACATGTGTAAGGCAAAATATGCCTATAGATTCCCCTCTCACTGATTAAAAATAAATAAAATTTTCGGATCTATTCACGCCATATTAAAACTTATACATTTAATAGAACAATCAAATGACAAAAAAATCTAAGTTAAAAGGTGCACTGAATATAATTAATATTAATATTTGCATTTAATAAAAATATAATAATATTTAGTTAACTATGACATATAATAATATTCATACAGATATTCTGCATTCTTTATACTTGCGTAATATTTGCGTAAAATGTTTATAGTAAGCACAAAACTCTTTCCATATAAACAGAAACCGGAAGGGAATTCTAAATTCTAGAGATTCTGGGGAAGAAACTACTCGAGTAGAAAGCTCTCTTACATCTAGAGGTCTCTACTGTGAAGGGGTGGGATTTAGCTGCTTGTCGGTTTTTCGGGGGTATTTACGTCGAGTGGGTACAAGTGCTTGCAGTTCGTCGAAGCATTCACCGTTAAATTACTTGTAGAACAGGCAGAGGGATGCTACATTTCGTCGATGAGACAGATGCTGAAGCTTGGATGACAGTTCAGGACCTGTCAGGTTGGCGACTCTCTTTTGAGCCTTGTTTAGGAGCGAGAGACTAGTAGCAGATGCACCAGCCCCAAAATGACAGCAATACTCCATACATGGGCGAATGGTGGCCTTATAGAGGTACAGGATACTTTTGGGCGTTAGTAGATTTCTAGCACGATAGAAAGAACCTACCTTCTTCGCAACGGTCCTGGCAATGCCCTCAATGTAATTGTTCCAACTCATGTTTCCTGTGAACGTTAGGTCGAGGAGCTATAAATATGTACTTTCAGATAAAGAGTTTTGGCCATTGCTATTGGTGGTAGAGAATGTTTCTTGTAATTATTGAAGGAAACAAGTTTAGTCTGGTAATTTATGTATACGTATATATCTTTGCTTAAAAAATGTTGCCTACCAAATTCCTCCTACAGTTTTTGGTCTATAGACATGACACTTCATATACAAGGTATCTTAACCCATGCGGAACTTTATTTGGGTTTTAGCCTGGGAAAATCAGTACAAAACTGCGAAAAAAAAAAATGAAATTTGTCAGGTGATGGTCGAACGCCGGCATTACGTATATGTATGCATAACGTTGTAGCTATTTGTTCATGTTTTAATTTTTAGCCTTGCAGCAAACATGTCTTTATAGCCCAGTCATTAACGGCAGAGGAAAAAAGTAAATCGTAACCTAAACGTTTAAGTTTCTATTCTCAGTACTGGCGCACGAGTCATTTTTTTTTTTAATCATTACTGTATATTCGATCAAATATATCATAAATACGAACTCTGCATTAGTCAAAATATCATATTGAAGCGTATTTTACGACTGGGCAATGCCGGGCGCCCTGCTAATATATATATATATATATATATATATATATATATATATATATGACAGTAGTCTGTAGTATGTCTGTATGTATTTAAAAATTATTATAGTAAATAATTATATCAGCCTTTAAGAAACTCGTTTCTTAACGTTGAGCACTTTCAGGTGAAATAAAAGTCGCTCCATTTAGCTCTTATGCGCATATCATCATATAATGATTAGATAACTCTAACAGACGTTAAAAAAACATTTAAAAAATAAATGTTTAATTTTTAACTGTATTTCTCGCGGTTGGTGGTGGCTAAATAGATTAGGTCCTTTATAATGAAGCCAGAGATGGCTTCTATCGCCGGGTTCGAATCTATCGATCAGTGGTTATCGTGACACCCTGCACTGATGATTCCCGAAAGAATGAAACATTATTAGTATTAGTAGTAGTTATTTAATAATTATATATATATATATATATATATATATATATATGTGTGTGTGTGTGTGTGTGTGTGTGTGTGTGTGTGTGTGTGTGTTTGAGATGTTCAAAAGTCGGGACTAGTAAATATAACGAGGTGGTTAAATAGTGCTCAATAACAAGAGCAAAATATTTTTTTTATTTATTTGAGGATAAACATCTACGTATGGTCGCTACAAACAGCCACCTGTTTCAGTCAACCTCCTATACAATCCAAAATTCCAGTAAAATTATGACCCACTTTAAGCATTTCATATTTATACCTAGCTGTAAACTGTTTTGAACAATTTTTTCGATAGATTTAAATATGGTCTTTCCATTTTTTATCCTCCGTTTTTAGAGAGCTTTTAACTTTTTATATTTATTTTTGAAGAGCTCCATTTTCCCCCTTTTCCCTCTTTTTCTTTGTAGCGTCGATAGGTTCAAGGTCGCCTGAGGAAGTCTCATTGACTGAAACAGATGGCTGTTTGTAGCAGCGACCATATATAACTGTTTACCCTCAAATATATATATATATATATATATATATATATATACACTAGCTGGCAACCCAGCTTTGCCCGGTCGTACAATACGCTTCAATATCATATTTTATTTTATGCAGATTGCGTATGTATTATTATAGAATCAATCTTCTATTTATTATTATATATTACGAGGAATAATTTTCCTGGTGGATTAATTTGAAAAAAAAAATGATAATGTCGTTCATCAAATTACGCCTGTACTTGTTTACAATATCCCGTCAGCTGATATTTCGGACTTTATGATGAATGCCCATTAATGTTTAATTTTAAACTATGCAAACGAAGAAATGATTTGCGGTGATTTTAAATGGTGGTTCCTCTTCTGTCGTAAATATAACTCATTAATAATAATAATAAAAAACATAATGTGATGAGGTAACCCGGGGATGAACAGGAGATCATTCGATCTATGATCGAATGATCTACCACCAAACTATATCTCCATATTGTTATAAATCTGTTTGTTTGTTTGTTTTTTAAGAAGAAATAATTTGCTGAAATTTTATTATCTTCCTTCTCGGGTGTAATGTCAAATTCCCCTGTAAAAATGCTTCCTTTTTTCTAGAAGAGAGAAAAGTTATTTTAAAGATCAGAATTTTTCGATTTTCGATACTTATCGGATGAATTTCTGCATTAAACATATCTAAGAACACTGCCAGACATATAACGTGCTTTTTGTGAAAATTACAAAAGTTAGGTTCGGTCATTTTGGAACTTACGCACACACACACACACACACTCACACACACAGACAGAAATGACACACATATATATATATATATATATATATATATATATATATATATATATATAGTAAGTTATAAAATATATATGGCGATTAAGCTACACTGAATATTCCGCGTTTCATCCACTCTAGGACACTTCAGGCTTATGCGCGAATTTTGTGGTTGTTTGTCGTTTTAATATACCCATCTTCTATTGAGATTTTAGTTAGCCAATCAGCTCTCTAGTATCCACCGCGCCCTTCCTATCAGCCAATGAGCATGCATTTATCGGACAAAGACCTATTTGACCTCTGGTTTACCTGTTCCTTTGTGTGTGCTCTATTTACACTGGATATTCAGGCTGAATACTCTTTTTGGCTTAAAACTTCTTGGTATATGAAAATTTACTGGATTACACAAACTCAGTATATTATATACAAGTCTCTCTCTCTCTCTCTCTCTCTCTCTCTCTCTCTATATATATATATATATATATATATATATATATATATATATAAATTTCAAGCAAACTAAAATATCCTCCTCATATATAAATGTTTCGTTGGAATGGATGACAAAATTTTAGCTGTCTTTATTTTTTCAAGCTTCCTGTGGAATTTTATATGCTGATGAAGCCCTCTCATCAATATCAGTGATAGTTTTTATATCATGTTCTTGAAATTGAAAAAAAAATTGTCTATATATAAAGTGTTTTCGGGGAAAATATGAGATGTCTGTCTGAATAACTAAGGTTTCGATTCTGAAAAGGAAAATGGAGCACTTTAAAGATGTCTATATAGAGTTATTATTGATATGATTCACGAGCGCCGATCTCGTGGCTTTGTAGACTTCTCGGCTATCAACTAGGTAAAACCAATTTATATATATGCATATATATACACGCATATGCTAGTATATATATATATACACACACGCACACACATATATATATATAACTACTTAATTTACTCACATAAAATTAATATACGAAAGTATAGATTTATGCGTAAACTTTAAGTATTTACTTCAAAAGTGCTCAATACGTAGATAGAGCTAGTTAGTAAGTTATAAATTATATATGGCGATTAAGCTACACTGAATATTCCGCGTTTCATCCACTCTAGGACTCTTCATAAGCCTGAAGAGTCCTAGAGTGGATGAAGCGCGGAATATTCAGCGTAGCTTAATCGCCATATACATTTTATAACTTACTATATATATATATATATATATATATATATATATATATATATTTCTGGTACATTACATTTCTGGTAAGTAAAAAAAAAATACAAGAGCTGAGATCGAAACCAAAAGGCAAATCCAGTTAGTCAAGTACGATAACCATTATACCAGCGTAACACGGTCATTAGAACGTGTTTTCAAACTATTTATGCTTAATAAAAGTAATCTGTAACGTGAAAAATTCACACATGTGGGTTTGTGAAAGAGCAAACAGATAAAATACGTACCAATTTTTTAAAAGTTTTACTCCTTAGCAGCCCTTTTATCCGGATGCAAACGGATTAAGAAGTTTTTTTCATATGTCTGAATATCGTATATACCGAATTATAATTTTGTAGATAAAAAAAATGTGTTGAGTATATAGGTTGAGAAGTGTCCTCACACACGCACACGCTATCACTTTTATAAATATATTAGACTGGATAAATATAGATAAATATAGTTATTCTCTTTCACACATAGAAAACAAGATGACAGATTACACTAGTAACGCCCTCCATCGCTTGAATTGAATTTTGGTTGGTTGTTTTTGTTTTACGGCATATCAACCTTTTTCAGGTTATTTAATGCCGAATCTAGTGATTTTGAGGAACGATTTTAATGGCTTATATTTGTTTTTTAAGTCGGATTCTATTTAACCCAATGTTGGGACCCTAACCGGTACTATCAGTCCGGGTCAGAGTAATTTAAAGGGTGGCTCCACACTCCGCAAGGCCCGCAAGCTGGGGTCTCACCATCGGATTTAGTTTTAGGTCATATCAAGGACCGAATTGAATTTTGATTCATCGCTTGGGTGCTAGTCTATCGATACGGAAGAGCTGTAATACAACGACACACTCTTTTTTTAAATTCAATTTTCACCCCAAACAATGAACAGTGTCACTTTGAAATAATGGGCTAATATCATGGACATAAATTGCAGGAATATTAAGAAGGGAGTTGAGCAGCAAGATATCTATTCACCTTACATTTGAACATCTGCATGTCGGTTCAGTTGGGAAATGCAGAATCTCGGAAGGGAGTTTCAAGGTCTAGCAGTTCTGGAGTAGAAGGCTTTCTTAAACCTACGGATCTTTACTGTGTAGGGGTGGGATTTAGATGCTTGTCGGGTTTGTCAGCTGTATCTATGTCAAGGGGGTACAAGTGCTTGTAGTTCGTCAGAGTATACAGCATTAAAATACTCGTAGAACAGGCAGAGAGATGCAACATTTCGTTGATGGGACAGAGGTTGAAGCCTAGATGACAGTTCAGGATCTATCAGGTTGGCGACTCTCTTTTTAACCCTTTCCAAGAGTGATGGACAAGTAGCAGATGCAACAGCCCAAATGTGACAACAGTACTCCATACATGGGCGAATAGTAGCCGTATTGAGGTACATGACACTTTCAGGCGTAAGTAGCTTTCTAGCAGGGTAGAGAGAGAGAGAGAGAGAGAGAGAGAGAGAGAGAGAGAGAGAGAGATCACCTTCTTCGCTGCAGCCTTGGAAATGCGTTCAATGTATCTGTTTCAACTCATGTTCCCTGTGAACGTTAGGCCGAGGAGTTTAAAAGAAGCACTTTAAGGTAATATGTTTTGGGCCATTGCTATTGGTGGTAGAAAAGGTTTCATGTAATTATTGAAGAAAACAAACTTAGTCTTGGCAGCATTGAATGTGACCATCCATTTTTGTCCCCATTCCACCGCAGATTGGAGGTCATCCTCTAGTGTTTCTGCCATTTCCTTAGATATGTGTTCAATTTTTTTCCCTTTATGCCTGCTACAAGGCATCGTGTTATCAGCAAATATACCCATCTCGGAGACAATTTTATCACGAAGCTCATTTATGAATATTATGAATAATAAAGGTCCAAGGATAGACTCCTGTGGTACTCCCGCATTTATATCATATTGTTTAGATGTACGATCGTCGAGGACAATCTAGATTTTTCTCTTACTTAAGGAGGATTTAATTACGTTATGTATTCTCCCATTGATACCATATGATCTGATTTTCCTGAGAAGACCATCATGCCATACCCTGTCAGAAGCCTCATATACCTTTTCTGTGTCATTTTCTCTCAATAAATTTCGAATCTTTACTTTTTCTGAATTCGTGGTTCTAAACAAAACCTTATGTAATTCTTCAATTTAACATATAGAATTGTTCATTCTTTTTCGCTTCTAGGAATATTAGTCCCTTTATTTCGTCAACGTTCTTGTTCATTTAAGTAGCATTTTTTTTTATTAAGTTCAAAATGGCATATTTAAGAATCGTGGGTTTGACGTTAACAAAGGCGTCTTTTATTCCCGGCCTTTTTTTTTTTTTTTTTTTGCTGCCAGCGGTTTTTGTGTTCAGCGCCATTACCCAACTCACATTTCCACTTTTTCCACCATTTTGTTTTTTTATTATGTGTCTAAGCATTTCAAGTAGAGTTACTGTCCGTCGGGAAATTTCGTCTGCCAGTTTGCCTGAGTTTTATACTGAAAGAGCCTCTTTATTCTTGACATAGATAGATGAAGGAAATCGACGAGGAGAATCATAACGTTATACGAAAATTGAGTCAATTAACGTTTATTTTTTGGAGCTATCCACCCCCTCTCTCTCTCTCTCTCTCTCTCTCTCTCTATATATATATATATATATATATATATATATATATATATGCATAGATATGCATATATATATAATATAAAATATATTTGTAGTCATCGGCATACAGTCCTGTTTGGTTGTATCACAACTCATCATTGCCGCTAGACTGGCACCTCTCCCAAGCCAAGGATCGAACCTAGAACCGTCGTGTTGACAGTCAGCAGTTCTACCCCTCGACCACGGAGGCGATGCCCGCAACTAATCTGTCCGAATGTCTATTTAAATAAACATCCGTCCGCTACTTGGAGAGGGGATCATTCAATCTTTCGCAGGAGGATAAAAAGACAAAGTTAAACGCCAGGTCGAATAAAAAGAGATCCACTTCCTTTGCAACTGCTTGCTAGGTAGCACCATGTCGAGCTTTCACCTGTGCTTTCGAAATCAACACTAAACTTGGCCTGCAAAAAGTTAAAGACCCTACCCATAATGCTGAGAAGGTAGCTCCCGAAATAGTTGTTACATTGACTTCAGTGCCCTTCTTCTTGTTGAGCGTGATGATACCTGTGTAATATTGTCGGCGATATATATTATGTATATCTGTGTCTTTTAGTAGAAGAGAGTGTATACATTTATATATACACAGTGATCTTTATGATGTGTGTTCGTCTATCACCGTCTAGTGTTGTGATAACCTAATTTAGATTTCATTACAATAACCTAATTTAGATTTAATTACAGTTTATGACAGGACAAAAATATACATAAATACATTTATAACACAAAAGATGGAATAACACTTATTTGGGGTTTCAACATCTGGCCAATATGGAACATATCTGGTCCATCTTTGGTCTTGTTTGACTGAAAGCTGCAATGGAAATTCTTTGCAAGAAATGACAGGCCTTCCGGTTCTGGTTTCGGCAACTTTTTATTCCAAAGTGTTTTCGCCCTTTTGGAAACCTGCAACGCTGATTCTGACTATCGCCATTTCTGACTCCTTCTATCCGGAGCCATCACAACCTGAGGATCGTCTCTGTTCATCTCTCGACTCCAACTGACTCAATTAATTTCCACGTATCTAAAAAAAAGACCACCTCTCCTTCTAAATGACGTCATTAGTATACGTTACTGAGATAATCACCTGATATTTTTACATGTCATTATTTTAAGTTGTCAACAAAAAAGTTATGATGACATTTTTACGTTACATTCCTTATTTAATGTAAAAAAATATTTATTCTAAATATTTTGATTTTTCTAAACATATTTTTGCTAACAAAACTTTTAGCTTGAATAATCGTAATAATCGTCGACTAGCACACCTTTCGGCATTGCCCGGCTAATATATAACATTTCCGTCTTGCATATCAAGTGGTATCGTGCCATTTCCTCAGCACTGAAGCAGGAGCACGTGTAAGTGGCACAGAGTTCTCCTTTTCTGCCTTCACAATCTCTGGTAGAATTTTGTCCCTGCCTAAAATATTTCCACAGGGATGAGTCGATGAGCTTCCTCAGTTCGTCGGTGGTGGTTGATGAGTAGAGATTGGCCATTGTTTTTCCTAGAGTACTCATATCTCCATGTGTTTCCAGCGATCCTTGGTGATCTATCCTAAGATGGACTTGAGGAGTGCGATATTGAAGAAACTAGGAACGAAGGCTTTGTTTATCATGTTATACATGGTTCTGGTGTTGCCACTGTCTGGATGTATCTGTATAACCTCAGCAAATAGTCATTGGCGTGTTTTCTCTTGTACTTCAGAAGATAAATCCCTTTTTCAGCAATTATGAGCTCCATCTTCTCTATCCCAGCCGCAAACCAGACTTTGGTTCTTCTTTGCTCTTTTCCTAAAAGTGTGGTTGGCAACATGGTATCGCGAACGGTCTCTCATCGAGCCTGGCCGCTATTTGTGGGGCAATTAACCAACATCTTGTCAATAGCTTAACAGAAAATTTCTCGGGTTCTTGCATCAGGACCCTTAATGTGTCTATCCAGGTACGGCCCTTCAGCTTGGAGCAATGGATCCGACTGAGGTACAGGAAGTAGTCAGTGTCGCAGTTGGCACTGTGCTAACTGCAGTTGAAGAGTAAATGTTTGATGAAAAAAAAAACCTGCCCGAGGGCACTCTGTGATGTATCTTGGTGGCAAAGAAGGTGCTTGTGATGCAGAGCTAGACTAGCCGCTGATCGTTATCATTGAGCAACACAACACCAAACAGTCCAATGCACTTACTCGAGCGTTGAATATTCGGGCATGAGCAGGTCTTCCTTTTCTGGGATTCCTCTTATCCCAGTCTCAAGCTTCTCATAGAAGACCTTTGAACGCAGTGTGTGATTGTAGATGCTGAAGATGTGTGCTGGACACGAGAAGGGTGTGGCGCACAGTGAAGGGATGAGCTCAGTCCCTTAAGTAGGAGACTGCACTGACCACAGTTATACAATCTGCAATCCTCTGGCACTTTAGTATTTCATTAAATATATATATATATATATATATATATATATATATATATATATATATATATATATATATATATATATAACTACTTCATTTACTCACATAAATTTAATATACGAAAGTATAGATTTATGCGTAAACTTTAAGTATTTACTTCAAAAGTGCTCAATGCGTAGGTAGAGCTAGTTAGTAATTTATAAAATATATATGGCGATTAAGCTACACTAAATATTCCGCGTTTCATCCACTCTAGGACTCTTCAGACTTATGCGCATAAGCCTGAAGAGTCCTAGAGTGGATGAAACGCGGAATATTCAGTGTAGCTTAATCGCCATATATATTTTATAACTTACTATATATATATATGTATATATATATATATATATATATATATATGTGTGTGTGTGTATGTGTGTACATATGCATATGTACACACATGTGTGTTGTGTGTGGATACATATATATATGTACTAGTAAAAGTACCCGTCGTTAATTGGGTCCAAAAACAGGCTACAGAAAATAGACTCTGATTTATGAAAGTACTAACGGGGGGTACCCGGTGTTGCCCTAGTGTTTGCAGGTGTGTGGGGGGTGTTAATCAAAACATAAGATTGAGCGAAGTAAAAAAACAAAACAAAAAACAAGACAGAAAAACGAACGTTAAAACCTCTTTATAAAATCTGAAAAATAAAGCAGGGGTAATCCGGGCGGTGTGTGTGTGTGTGTGTGGGGGGGGTAATCAAAACATAAGAATAAGCGAAGTTAATACTTTTGAATATTAAATAAAAATTAAAAAATCGAAAAAAAAAACTAACGTAAGGCAAACAGACGGTGGTAATGTAAAAATCGGAAAAACAAAAACAAAAAAGAAAACAGAAAAACGAACGTTAAAACTTCTTTAAAAAATCTGAAAAATACCCCCCTCCCCCCAAAAAAAACGTGAAAAATGGTTTAAATAAGCCTGTTTCAATATAAAAATTAAAAAAAATCGGTGGGTACCCGGCGCTGCCCGGGCGTTTTTGGGTGTGTGTAATCGGTCGGGGTGGGGGTGTTAATGAAACCTAAGAATAAGCGAAGTAAAAAAAAAAGGTGAACGAACGTTACGAGAAAAATGGCTTAAATAACCCTGCTTCAATATTTAAATTTAAAAAATCGAAAAAAGAAGAAGATATCTCACACCACGATTCGAACCCAAAACTTTTAGATAATGACCCAGCGCTCTAACCAACTGACCTAACACGACGTACACGAAATTAGGTCATTTTTTATCTTTAAACTAAATCAGGTTACGACGTCGTATGAAGCATGCGTAGAAGCGACTTTGTCAGGAGATGACGGTTTTTGTCTGCCCCCCCCCTGTAGAAAAGTGCTGATTTCAGGGTGAAAAAATTAACATTTTTGGCCAATTTTTCGATATTTGTCGGGCAAAGGTTAGGGCTTTCATATGAGACCAAATCTGTGAATTTTTTGTCTGTATGTCGAAAGTTTTCAGCACACACACACATACATAAATACATACATACATACATTTTCGCTTTTATATATATATAGATAGATGATAGGCTATGAAAAGGAAGGGGTTTAAAGAGATAGCTTCGAATTTGGGCGTATCAAAACCAAAGCAAAATATGATGAAAGTAAAAATAAAATAGATAAACCCCATAATTTATTATACCATACCTGTTCACACTGAAACACTTATCACAATATTCTGTGGATCTATATTAAAAACCTTGTTAAACTTTGTGACATATTTCCATTCTATGGAGGTCAGGCGCGAACAAACACCCCATAATTTTATTATACCATATTGCTTCAAACTGAAACATAATTATCAAAGTATGCTTACGCAGATAGATATGAAAAGTATTTATTAAAGTTTGTGCCTATTTCCATTCTATGCAGGTCAGGTGCGAACGCAGACCCCACAATTTTATTTTACCATCCCTATTTAAGTTAAAACATACTTATCAAAGTATTATTATGTACATCTATATCAAAAACACTTGTAAACTTGTTTTTTTTTAATTTTTAAATTTTTTATTTCCATACTTTGTGGATCAGGCGCGTACGCAGACCCCACAATTTTAATGAATCATCACTATCCCAGATGAAACATACCCATTCCTGTGTCTCGATACATCTTCTATCATTATATGTGATCAGTTTTTTTTTAAATAGTCAACCATATAGGAGCCTATTCGTGACCAGACACACACACTGACGTTCAGCTTTATATTATAGATATATGGTGATCGTCAAAGTAGGAATAAGCAGCTTGTCCAGTACTGCTAGCACTCGCTTAAAGCAGAAGTACAGAGGAAATGATGGACCAGGACAGTTTGCACACATGCAATCAGCCGCTATCCGATGGCTGAAGCAGACGCGAGTCGAGTTGTACATCATCCTTGTTGACCGCGTTGGGATTCCTTCCTCATCCGCCAGGAGCATCGTTGGTCAGCCTTGGATTTTTGTGACCCCAAATGGAGGGGCTAGTGGGTGCCACACCTTGCCCAAGGGAGACCCAGCACTACTACGACTAAGGGGATGTTACATTCTCCTCCAAACCCTGGAGCTCCTGAACCAGGACCTCGTTGCTGGATGTAGTTTTACGTCATACCTATAACTAATATATATATATATATATATATATATATATATATATATATATATATGTATATATATATATATGTGTGTGTGTGTGTGCGTGTGTATACATATATATACGTATATATATGTATGCACACACACACACACATATATATATATATATATATATATATATATATATATATACTAGCATTTCAGCCCGGCGTTGCCCGGGTGGTTGGATATGTATGTTGAACATAAAAAAGCGGTCAATTTTTTTAAACTTTGACCACTATTAACTTTAACGTTTATTGTTTTGGACTCAAATCAAGTTATTAAGTTTGATCCATGTCCAAGAAACCTATATGTAAAATTTTAAGTGTTTATACCCAAAATTAACGGAGGAGTTTGGTAGAGTTCTCAAAGGTCAAATTTTTGGCCGAACACGGATTACAAAGATTTTCCCAAATCTCTGTACCCTGTATATCAAATTTCGAGTCTGTAAACTGAAAATTGACAGAGTTATTGCGTAGGAAAATGGGCACACACACAGATACGTTCATTTTTATGGATTAAATAAAAATATATACGTATACATAAATATATATGGAAACAATTTTGTGTTTACTGTAAACTTTTACGCAAATATTACACAAGTATAAATCATGTAAACTATTTGCATGAATATAATTACACGTAATAGTAAACTAATGATGATCATCCCATAAGAAAACCGAAAAAACTAATATCGAATTAATTAAAATGAATGTTTAAAAGAATGTGCAAATTAGTTTAATCTTTTGCAGATGAATGCAATCCCACAACCCATCTGTAATAAAATTGATTTTCTTTTTAGATAAATAGAAAAGAGGTGCTTTAATAGGAATATGAATACACACAAAACAAAAACGCATTTATAGGTGTATATTTATATTATATATATATAAAATAAAATTGCATAATTTACCATTAACCAGACTACCCATTCATGTGTAATCACCTTTTTCTTCATCATATTTCCTCTGCTTCAGTTTTTGTTATCAAGTATGATCTTTGACTTACTTGCAGTTTCATCAAATACTTTTGTATGCAAAATCCGATCCCGCATTTTGTTAATTCCTACCCTCTGATGAGAAGGAGAGTATTTCTTCGAAACCCCGCGGATTACGGACTATCCACTTATTAAGTGTTTCCTTTTCATGTTAAATATGTTTTTACCTCTTTTTGAAAGTGGTTTTTTAACATGTTTTATTAACTGTTTACTCATATATATATATATATATATATATATATATATATATATATATATATATATATATATATATATAGCACAAAAATACGTCCTAAGATATATCATGAATAGGGCTGTGACCGTCATTCCTCTGATTTCAATTTCTCCCATTCTTTTTTTAAAGTTTTTCGGTATAGTTCCTAGTGCTCCTTCTATTACAGGTATTATTTTGAGTTTCTTCATCTTCCATATCTCTTTCAGCTCTCTGGCTAGCGCTGTGTATTTGCTCCGTTTCTCCTTTTTATTGTTTTGACTGTTAAGAGTATATACGTTAATATTTTGTATGTTTTTATATAGACGAATGTGGTTCTCGGTTGATTAAGTGAGTCTAACTCTGTTGAATATATACCCGAGAGTCAAAATAATGAAAAGAATATCTTATTGTCACAGTCCTTATCATGAATAATTCACGGTTTAACATAAAATGTGTAGTTCCGTCGGCCCGTTTGTCACGCTTATTTATAAAGTATCATTGAATGAAATGAACGTCAAATGAAAACATTCGCCATTTTGTTTTATTATTTTTGATTTAATATCAAAGACGGGACAATCACTTTTTCCTATTCTTTTTTTTTTAGATTTAGAAGGCAATCAGTATTAAAAATAAAATGGGAAACAGAGCGCGGCACAAATGAATACGTTTGGTTTTCACTTTTCCTTTTTTCTTTTAGAGATTAGATAAATATGAGTTTATTTTAAAAAAATGTATGGTTGGGAATAGATAATTACAGATTGCAAAGCTACATTTCTTTGCCCACTTAAATATGTTAATATAGTGTATGCAATTGTGTCTGATATTTACCGTTAGTAATAATAATATATATATAATAATATATTCCACAGCCAAACAACGTCGCAACCCGCAGGAGCATAGACTGTCAACGGACCAGAAGTCTAAGACTCCAGTTTCGCCCTTATTTGTGCTTACCAGTTAGACACATCTAAAATCAGGATTCGAAACCCGAGCCTCTTGCATACGAGGCAAGCACTCTACCTACTGAGCAAACGCCCCGCACACAAGAAATTCTATTAACTAACACAGATCAAGCAAACAACGCCGACAATTACAAGTGTTTAGACCCGAAATTAGCGGAGGAACTTGGTAGAGTCTACAAAGATCAAATGTTTCAACTTTGACCACTTGGCAGCGAAATTCTCGTTAAAAACTGATTTTATAAACATTTTGTGTGTGTGTGTGTATATATATATGTATATATATATGTATATATATGTATATTAATTTTATTTATACAAACATTAATGGCTACATATGTGCATACATGTTTCTGTAATCACCCACGTTGTTTATTTGTTTTAATTTAATTTTATTTTTATTTATTTTTATTTAATTTTATTAATTTTTGTTTTGTTTTATTTACCTTAATGTAATTTTAACTCTATTCCTGCGTAGTTTCAGAGTTATTGTCTAGTTTCAGTATGTGTGTCGTGAATAAAAAAAAACGTACAGCATGGATTCGCTTTTGGATATACGTATTAATGTGTGTGTGTGTGTGTGTGTGTGTGCGTGTGTGTGTGTGGCGGTGTCTGTGTGTGTGTGTGTGTGTGTGTGTGGCGGTGTCTGTGTGTGTGTGTGTGTTGTATGTGTGTTGCATGTGTGTGTGGGTGGATGTAGATTAAAAGGCACCGGTCAGTACTTAGCTGACCATCGCTAAGGTTCTTAACTTACAGACTCCAAGACAAGAAAACTAAATTTTCAAGTACCTTATGCCATAAAAACCAAAAGTTAGCTTGGAAGCGGAAGGGGAAATGAAAAAGATGTTTATTATCTTCAAAGACCTCACTCATCCTTTTACCGTTTTTTATGACTCCCACCCAGGTTGCATGCTAACTTGATAAACGAAATAGGAAAATGTATTTGGTGGAAATATCACTTTCGACGGTAATTCTTGGCCTGAAGACGTAATCCCCCAACGTGGGTGATTACAGAAACATGTATGCACATATGTAGCCATTAATGTTTGTATAAATAAAATTAATATACCTGCTCTGTTCACTCATTGAGCACTATTTTGGTAGACACATGTTGTTTCATTGGATGTACTTCTAGGAAACTAAACTCTACTGGCTATATATATGTATATATATATATATATATATATATATATATATATATATATATATATTGGTATACATACACACACGCACACATATATATAAATATGTAATTGATATGTAGTTTGCTTGAAGCATTGTGTGGGATAGGTATGTAGTAGAGATTTAGAAGGCTATCACAATGCGAGGAATGATATATAATCGATGTTGATGAGAGAAGACGAAAACAAGTGGCGATTGACAAATCAATAAGTACACACACATATGTTTCTATATACACATATATTTATTCAATTGTATTAAGTACAAAATGTTGCATAGGGGACATTCATAATGATGAGGGGAAGACATAGAAGAGAGAAGGAGAACGACATTTATACATTTTACTGTCCGTGGACTTAAACCACGTGGGAAACTCACGTGGGTTAAGCATGCATGGTTCGCACATGTCAAAACCATTTCTGCGGACAAAGAATTCTTCTAACCTATTTTTCGACCTAATTTTTCAACCTATTTAAAATTGCTATAGTTCGGACTTCTTACTGTGTTATATATTGGTTGAAATTGGAATGGAGATGATATATTAAAACGTGTCTATTTATACAAGATTGAGTGTTTAATTATCATACCAGAGTTAATGTCGTTGTGTGTGTGATCGTCTAGTGGTCTTTCTATTACATATGTTCATATGCTGTTAAGTGTGAATATGTGTGTGACATGTCATGTATTTTCAACATACCTTCTGCCATTTCGTTGGTCCATCTGGAAATTCTCGTTTAGGAGGGAGACTTGATGCCTGTATTTTGGGGACGAAGATTTATTTCACTCCAAGACAAGTTCTATAGCTTTTTTTTACTCACCTTCCAGTTTAAACGCAGAAAATTGGAAAGTGAATTTGGCCTGTATTGTTTCTTTTCCTAGGTCTTATTTCTACCACGTCAGCGTTCGTCCTCCCACCCCAGCAAAGGGGAGGAGACAATGGCGAAGCCGTCTGCTCTTTTCCAAGCCCCAACCAAATCTCCTCGATTCAGCTAACCTGATCACATGACTCACACGCAATCCAATCAGCTGATCTTGACTTCCGGTCAACGTGTCTACACTATAATTCACACTCTCCCCTGTCTCTCTCTCTCTCTCTCTCTCTCTCTCTCTCTCTCTATCCATTCTCTAACAACTGACCTTATTTTAATTCAGTTTTCATAAAAAGAATTGAACAATCCAAATTCCTTTTACCCAAACATATCTACTATTTTATATTAAATCGAACAATGTGAAATTCTGCATTCCATTTCTGACCTATTTCTGAACCTATTTCCAAACCTTGCATACGAGGTTCGAATCCCGGTCTATCTAAAGTCATTTTTACTTATCTAATGTTTTTCTTACAAGAAAAGGGGAACTTTCTTGTAAAAAAATGTCTGCCTTGTTATGTCTGTGACATATCCATTATATTTCGGGAAAAACATTCACCTTTTCAAATCGTGGATGTGACAGATCGATTCAAAACATACCGGATGATGGAGCGAAAAAAAAATGAATTAAAATTTTAATTCATTTTTTTTCGCTCCATCAGTTCCATAGTTGTTGCTGTCACGAGCGTTTTCGATTCGTCCACGAATCATCATCAGGTGTTGAAGTAAAAATGCTAAGGAGCGAAAATGAGAATTAAAAGTGAAAACTAAAATATGCAGTAAAGCGCGATGAAAAGTCGATTAAAAATATTGGTCGATTAAAAATTCGAGTATTAAAATCAGCAAGTTCGTGGACATCGTTAATATTTGCTTGAATATATATATATATATATATATATATATATATATATATATATATATATATATATCTGAACGTAATTTCGAACGGAACACATCTTCACAGAAGTAACCTTGAGAAAGTCTTTGAGCAACAAAAACGGTACGTTGATGAATATATAAAAATTATTCGGTTTTCCTTTGATTATTAATTCCAATCACGATTACACACACACACACACACACACACACACATATATATATATCATCGTGATGTAATTAATAATTAAACAAAGGAATATATATATATATGTGTGTGTGTGTGTGTGTGTGTGTGTGTGTGTGTGCGTATTAAATATAGATATCAATAGCACAATGTTCATATAGATAGAATTCTTTTATATAAGAGTTTGTTTATAAGGTTAATAAAAAACCAAATATAAAAATATCAGTAAATATCCGAAACAATTGCACGCCTGTACAGCAAATAAAACTGAACCTTTTTTGAGATTAGAATAAAAATGAGTGTATGTGCCTAGTTAATCTGCGTATATTAGTAGCGTGTATTTCAATTCTTGTTGTAGCTGTTCATTTGAACCTGAAACTATATGAATTGGTCAATAGGATTGATTGAGATTGTCGGACTGACTTCCTCATCTTGGTTGTTATTGTCACAACGTTTCGGCCGTTTTGCCCTCCGGCCTTCGTCAGGTGAACGGTTTGTTAGGAGTCTCGAACCCAACCCTTTATTATTATTACGGGGGTACCGTGTTCGGACTCCAGCTAGGCTTTGGGACATAGTTGCTGATTCTCTGTTTTTCAATGTTACTTTTTCACTGCCTTCGTTCAGGATTGAACTCAGCACCTTTGGGTAACTGTAAACTTTTGATACAACGTCTAGGACCACTCGGCCATACGTCACAATCAATGAAAACAACTCATCTCAAAAATACAGACAATTACTATGGTCAATAGGATGTATAGTAATAGCATTTAGGATAGCTCGTCCCCGGAAAGCTCGTACTCAGGAAACTCGTCCATTTTTGCTAGGTAGGAAAAGCGGTCGATTATTGAATAAATATCGATTGAAAACACATTTTATGACCGTTTATGAGTTTTCCACGGACGATTTTTCCCGGCACCATTGTAATAACATACTGAATTTTGAAGAATCTACCATTTAAAATGGCTGTATATAAAAAGTCTGGAAACTTATCGAATGCATCTCGTATATGGAACTTCGATAGATAGAAGGATAAGTGCGCCGAGTAGCTCCAGCCTATATGTGACAACAGTACTCCATTTTAGGGCGTACCTGGCTCTTATATGGATAGAGTATTGCATCGGCTGTGATATACTTGTTGGAACGGTGGAATGATCCAACCATTTGGATAGTGTCTCTCGCTGCTCTGATCAATCTTTCTGTATTTCTAGTTATATACTTTTCCAAATCGTTCGTCGCGTTTTGTGCACCATCTTCTACACTTACCAGCCGTCTCCCCACCTTTGTTCCTTTTTACATAGAGTCGGTTAGTATCTTCTTTCGATTGTAAAGCATGGTCATTAGTTTTCTTGTCTTCTCATCAAGATGTCTAAGTTCTTTGGTTCAACTTATATATGGTCTCGAGTATCTTCTTAGTAGTGTTGCTCAGGTGTATATTCCTTTAAGTGGATGTCTACCGTACAGACTTTTTTTTTCTAAGAGGTTCCTTGTTTTTCTAAGACTATTATTATGATCATTATTATCGTCGTTATTATTAATATTATTATTGATATTATTGTTATAAATATTATTATTATTATTAATAATATTTTTTAAATTAATATTAATATCGTTATTATTATTATCGTTACTATTATGAGATTATCATTATCATTATCGTAATTACTATTATATTTTTATTGATATTATTATTATCATTATTATTATAATATTATCATCATCGTTATTATTATTATTATTATTATTATTATTATTATTATTAATAATAATAATAGTATTATTACCATCGTTATTATTATTATAATATTATCATCATCGTTATTATTATTATATTATTATTATTATTAATAATAATAATAATAATAGTATTATTACCATCGTTATTATCATTATAATATTATTATAATCGTTATTATTATTATCGTTATTATCAATATTATTAATATTATAATTATCATCACCATCATTATTATTAATATTATTAACAACAACAACAACAATAATATTAATAATAATAATATCATCGTTATTTTGTTTATTGTTATCGTAAATATTATTAATATTATCATTATCAGCGTCATTATTAATTTTGTGATTATTATTTTATCATTATTATTATTATTATCATCATCATCATCATTATTATTATTATTATTATTATTAGTAGTAGTAGTAGTAATATCATCATCTTCGTTTATATCATTATTATCGTTATTAATATTATAATTATTATCGTTATTATTATTAATATTATTATTAGTATCGTTATGATTATTTTCGTTATTATTATTATTTACTCACGAAGATTAGTCAGACAAGCCATCATCAAACAACTTGTGGTGTTCTCTTAAATCTGAGTGACCTGAACCTCTTTCGATAGCCTTTGTAGATGAATTTGCGTTATAGCAACAACCGCTTACCATTGATTTTTCGTTAGCAGCGACCAGTGGTCTTGACTGGAATTGAGGTGGCAATAAGTCTGTCCAAAGTTACATTCTTTATTGCAATCAACCCACTGAGGTCTGGCTAGTGCTTTTACTCCGGGTCTTTTTATCCTTCTTGACCCCCTCCTTACTTATTTTGTGTGGCGCCAGTTTATCGTAATGATATTTACTCTGTGGTCAGCTGGAACAGAAAAGTCTACGATTTGATAGGACTTTTCTTTCTTGTTAATTATTACGCCACCCAGTCTTCTTACTTGGATGGATTTATCAGTTTGTATGTCGATGTCCCATAGGACTTTGTGATTCTCGTTTTCAAGTACTGTCGCCGGCTTATATTTGTACCATTTGTCTGTGCGTTCTAGATGCAGTTGTTTGCATAATTCCCAGTGCACTATCCTTCCCACTTGGTCGTTACTATTCTTGTATTTCTTTTGGGCCAGTTTGCTGCATTCACTTATTATATGGTTTATCGTCTCGTCTCTTTGTCTACAGAGTCTGCATTTGTTGTTTTCTTGTGTTTTGTCGATCTTTGCTTTGATGTGGTTGGTTCTTATCGAGTTGTCTTGTGCTGCACATATTAGGGATTCAGTTTCTCGGCTTATGTGTACTTTTCTCATCCATGCTCAAGTGTTTTCGTTATATTCGTCTTTCGTCATCCTTTATTTTCGATACGTTTATTTTATCATCATCGTTATTCTTCTTCTTCTTCTTCTTCTTCTTCTTCTTCTTCTTCTTCTTATTATTATTATTATTACTATTATTATTATTACTATTTTTATTATTATTACTATTATTATTATTATTACTATTATTATTATTATTACTATTATTATTATTATTATTACTATTGTTATTATTATTACTATTATTATTATTATTATTACTATTATTATTATTATTACTATTATTATTACTATTATTATTATTACTATTATTATTATTATTATTATTATTACTATTATTATTATTATTATTATTACTATTATTATTATTATTACTATTATTATTATTATTGGTTCACATGGAACTTTCGCACAAGTCAACAAACAATCTGATTGGAAAGCTGTGGTGTTCTCTGGAAGCTGAGTGACAACAAGTCTTCCCAGACGTCCAGTTCTCTCCACCTCCTTCGATAGCATTTGCAAATGAATTTGCATCATCGCAACAGCCTCTTACAATTGACTTCTCGCCGGCAGTGGCCATTGGTTTATACTAGAATTTGAGTGGCACTAAGCCACTATTATTATTATTATTATTATTATTATTATTATTATTATTATTATTATCATTATTATTATTGTTATTATTATTATTTTTATTATTATTATTATTATTATTATTATTATTATTGTTATTGTTATTAATGTTATTATTATTATTATTATTATTATTATTATTATTATTATTATTATTATTATTTCTTTGTGGTTTCTACCTACAGGGTGGTCAAAAAGTCAGGTAACATTTTAAAGAAAAACGATATTAGCAATACACGCATATTTAAGTACCATACATTGAAATATAAAATGAAACAAACATGAAACATGTTTATTTTGTTAATTGTCGTCCATTTCTCTCTATCAATCGCTGGAAGCGATCAACCACTGATTGTGTAACACGTGTAATCATGTCAGCTGATATCCGCGCAATCTCCTCTTCAATAAATAACTTTAAAGACGCTATTGTATCAGGCTTCTTGCCATAAACGCTATCCTTTACATAGCCCCAAAGCCAGAAATCAGGAGGGGTAGTTTATATATTACACTCAAATATTTAAACAAATAATATTAAACGAATAGAGATTATAATGGATCATATTGTTTTTTCTACCTTTAACATGTTACCTGACTTTTTGACCACCCTGTATATAAAAAACACTTGTAAATTTTTTTTTGTAATTTTTTATTTCCATACTTTGTGAACCAGGCGCGTACGCAGACCCCACAATTTTAATGAACCACTGTTCTGCCAGATCCAACCTACCCATTCCTGATCCTCGATACATCTTCAATCATTATATGTAATCAGTTTTTAAAAATAATCAACTATTTGTGACCAGACACAAACACACAGACGTTCAGCTTTATATCATACATATGTAGATTATATACATATTTATATATATATTAATATATGTATATATTAATATATATATATATATTAATATATATATATATATTAATATTAATATATATATATATATTAATATATATATATTAATATATATATATATTAATATATATATATTAATATATATATATATATTAATATATATATATTACTATATATATATTAATATATATATATATTAATATATATATATATTAATATATATATATATATATATATATATATATATATATATATATTAATATATATATATGTAGTTGGATTTTTTTTTCTTGAACCCCATGTCAATTTAGTTGACTTTAGATATTCAGCGTTTATCATAACACTTTTGCCGTTTTTAACAGGCAAGCCCTTTTAAAAATCAGAAAAAAAGGAAATTTTATGCGTCAGTCTGATTGAAACATTCCTTATTGTTTGAAGCGTTTTAGTTCCAATGGGAATCACGTTCGCTTCTTTATATTTCTATAATCAAACTAATTTCAATTTCAGATTTAAAATGGCTTTCATTTTATTTCTCGCGCACGCGTGTATGAAAAAATGGCAGCCTATGTCAATGATAGAGCAAGATCTTTTGTTTTTGTTCAGAATTATTTAAGGTTTGGAATATTTAAGGGCTTTATTTTCTCTCGTTTTTTAATTTTCTAAGAGCTTTATTTTTGTGGGGATGGGACATCCTTCCAGATGCCAACCAGTCACTCACTATTTCACTCCCTCCAACCAAGAGAACTTGGTAAAAATTCTATCCGTCCCTTTGAGTGTAATTGTTTGTATTTGTCTTGCACTTGGTTCACTGGGTATATTCGACAGGTAGGTTTTATATTCTTTTTTATAAATCCGGTTACTCCTATAATTACTGGAATCGGTTTGTATGCGCATGCGCCAAAGCTTGATATTGTTGTTTTATAATGTATTTTAAAATTTTTTTAACTACCGTGGAATTTCAGCATCATTTTTTTATATAACTTATATATCACCACTTACCAAGGCCCAGAGGTCACTCGAGGATAAGGGTTAAAGAATGTGCAGTAGTCAATTGAACAATATAGTAATTGTTAGTAATGGAAATTCGATAAATTTGTTAAAGTAAGTGGAACGGCTCATCAAGAACTTGTTTACGTTGGACTTGAAGACAACTATATTGTAGTCAGCTGAAAAGCAGAAAAACGGGAGACAGTTCCACAGGGCTGCAGTTCTAAGAAATAAACTTTGTTCATGGAATCTACATTTAGGTTTAGGCACAGATAAAGAGTGGGGTTCTACTAGTTATATTATTATTGTTGTTGTTACTTGCATCAAGAGATTAATAAGATGTTAGAAAGAAACTTTGTTCATGTAACAAAACAAAAAGAAACGTGTCGCCTTTGTTGTTCTGTCACATTTTCATCGATAACCGCGTAGAATAAAATGGACGTATCTGAAGTGTCGCCATTTTTGGCGTTTTCTTTCTCCTTTCCCGCGTTTTGCTGAACGACGAAAGTAAAATGACTGATTTCGTATCATCGAGTGCGCATGATGGTCTTTTTAAGGCGAGCAGATCATTGGTCGAGTGCGCCAGGTAAAGGTTACGCTTAATGAGTCGGGTTGGATAGACAGGCCGTAAATACCAGTAAACAGACACACGGCGTTCTTCAGAAAATGTCAAAACGCCAGTACCTATTAACGCTTTCTTCAGGGAATTCGCATCGACAAGTGCCTGAACAAACACACACACACACACACACACACACACACACACACACACACACACACACACACTCACGCGCGTGTGTGTATATATATATATCTGTGGAAATATAATTTATTTCCTTATAATATATACTAATCCTTATTTAAGAAGCTCAATGTAATTACAGAGCAATTTAGCGAATGAATGACAACAGTCTATATTCCAAAGTTCATGATGTTGACCATTTTATAATTTATTCCTTTAATTCAGTTGACATTTACAATTCTTGACAGTATCTGTTTCGTAGCGCAACATCAATTACTTAACTATTATATCAATCAGTGAATTTATTTTGCCCTTAACTCATCAGAAGAAATAGCAACAACCATTCTGCCAAAAGGAAATAAAGTGCGTTTTGACATGCTTAAAATCCGAAAATTGGAAGACAAGCTGTAAATATCTTATCGTTTGCTTGCATTACGCCATTATGAATTTTAGAAATAAAGTCACTAAACCCATCTACTCGTACTAACAAGTTCAATCGATTTACGAAACAGATACTGTCAAGAATTGTAAATGTCAACTGAATTAAAGGAGTAAATTATAAGATGGTCAACATCATGAACTTTGGAATATCGACTTTTTGTCATCCATTCACTATAGTAATATATATATATATATATATATATATATATATATATATGATTATTAAAGAGTGCTCAATGGAGGACAGAGCTGGTATATAGTCTGTTTATTATACAAATATTATTGGCTACATATGTGCATACATGTTTCAGTGTGATCCAAATTCAAAGAGACCACTTCACCAGACCCCACCCCCAAAAAAAGAATCGACATTATTTTTTTGTCTGATGAAGTGGTCTCTTTTAATTGGGATTCCACTTAACCATGTATGCACATATGTGAAAAAAAAGAAAACGGAATAGAGTTTCAAAGGCGTGAAGTTCTAAGAAAGAAACTTTGTTCATGGAATCTACTAATCTAGTAGGGTTTCGCTGTTTCACAGCTTATCAGTGCGAAAGGCAACGCTCCTCACCATTACGCTACTCGGCTGCTGCTGCTGTGCAGGTAGTGAATTAACGATGTTTTGACATCGTCCAAATGCCGAAGCTCGATTTGTTTACAAAAAGAACATCGCTTAATACGCTAATGGCAAGTTGTATATCTATCGATCTATCTATATATGATATATATATAGTAATCAGCATACAGTACTGTTTCGCTGTATCACAGCTCATCAGTGCGGCTAAACAAGCAACTACCTCAAGCTAGGATCGAAACCCGACCGCCTGTGAGACAATCAAGGCTTTGAACCATTATGCTAAATCGGCAGTGCCGTGCTGTGCGGGTAGTGAATTAACAATGTTTTTATATCGTCTTAATACCTACGCTCGATTTGTTATTCAGCCACTCTGATGAGTCGTAGGCGACGAAACACGTGTTAGTGGATAATTATATTTTAAAAACAATATATATGCTGCTCCTCATTTGGAGGTACCAAATTGGTCAAAGGGAAAATCATCCCAACTCCCATTTAGGTGAAAATGCACTTTCGCATAAATAATTGAATTCATTCAAAAAGTACCGCTACCAAAAACAAAAAATAACATCTAGATAAAAAATCGCGATACCTACCAGTCGGATGTTCTTTTCATCTTCTTAGCATAGGGTCCAGATTTCGAATCTCGATAGATTCCGCCACTCTAATAAGTCGTGCCAGTGGATAATTATATTTTAAAAACTATACATATATATATATATATATATATATATATATATATATATATATATATATATATATATATATATATATATATCAAATGATCTTGTAACGGGTGTTGTAACCCAACATCCGATTTACGACTTCCAATTGCGCATGCGTACATAAACATAAACCCATAACAGCATAAACAAATAAACACAAATCGCTGGATCGGTTTCGTTCGGACAAATGGACGTCCTCAGAAAACGAATATCTTAAATTTATTGAATAAAAAACTTCAAGATATGGGAAGCAAACGGAAAACGTGATTACAAATAATACGTATAATCATCGACCTGTTTCATATATGCGATATATAGTATACTAAATAATCAACGCGACAATAAAACGTAGTATTTTACTGTGTACGATTCAGCGTCCCGATTTTTTTCGTGTTTAAATTATACAAATAAACAATTGTTAACACTTTCTACTTTTTTTACATCGTTTATTTACGTATTATGTTTAAGTTATTTTAACACAATTTTTCTTACAAATAAATCTACTTGAACCCGTTAACAGCCATAAGAGCATTTTACAACGTTAATTTACACACCGCCTTCCCTTTTATAATTTATTCCTTATTTTTTAAACACCTTTCTAAAAAACATTCATACATTTTCTTCTACATTACCAACATAAATAAATAATCCCGAAAATATGTTTTTTAAAATTGCCTTACAAATAAATAATCAACGCGACAATAAAACGTATTGTTTTACAGTGTACGTTTTCAGTGTCCCAATTGTTTTTTTTGCGTTTAAATTAAAAGATATATCAAAATTTGAATTCAACTGTAAGTATCATGGTATCTGTTCAGTACATATTTACCTATAAGTATGGAAAACCACTTATAATTCAATGGCTGTAAGTTTTTTTTTTTTCAAAAAATAAACAATTATAAAATTATAAAAAATAAACAATTATAAACTCATAAAAATCGATCTATATATTTTTTTCAGTTTAATATACTTTCATAGAAATGTTTCTGTTTGTCACAAAAACTATTTTCCTTACGTCACAAGTGTCACGCTTATACATTAATTCCATAGATAATATAAGACACTGACCCAACGGGTCACGGGTAGTCTCGTCTAGTATATATATATATATATATATATATATATATATATATATATATATATATATATAATCATCGACCTGTTTCATATATCCGATATATATTATACTAAATAATCAACGCGACAATAAAACGTATTATTTTACTGTGCACGATTTCAGTGTCCCATTTTTTTCGCGTTTAAATTATACAAATAAACAATTGTTATCACTTTCTACTTTTTCACATCGTTTATTTACGTATTACGTTTAAGTTATTTTAACACAATTTTTCTTACAAATAAATCTACTTGAACACGTTGACAGCCACACACACACACACACACACACATATATATATATATATATATATATATATATATATATATATATACTATCAGGGGTGCGGCGGCTTTGCTCGTGGGTAAAATATATTTTAATTTGTCCAGATTCCGTATATATTATTATAGAGTCGTGATTTCAAAAGTATTTAAGTGCCATCAGCTAGAATCGAAACCGAAACTGTAGCATTCAAAGCTGGTGACGTTACCACTGTACCAACGTGACACGCATACAAATCAATTAAAAATTGAAAAGTTAAAAATAAACTAAGATAAATGTACAAAATGTTTAACGACTTTTTTCAATTTTTTGGACTCCTTAAAAATAACCGGCTAAAAGACCCACAAAAGAACCACCCGTAAAAATCCAATCCTTTTAGGCCCCTAGCATCGTTTTGCGACTTTTAGTTTTTGAGACGATAGAGTTTGATAATAATGAGACAGACAGCGAGACAGTCAGACAGACAGACAAACCGACAGACGGACCGACAGACAGACATATAGTCGTTTATATGTTAGATAAAGAGATAGATAAATGTTAAAAAAAAATATTGTATTCTTACCTTAGACAAATGAGTCCATTATTCAGATTTCAGAAAGAACCTGTTAAAAATAGATAAAATACAATTAGTATTTATTCCTCAAATTTGGAAAATTATTTCATTGATACAAGATAATAAGAGAATCTTTCTTAGAACTGTACACCTGTGGAACTCTCTTCAATTTACCTGCTTTTCAGCTGACTACAATATGGCCGTCTTCAAGTCCAATGTAAACAAGTTCTTGGCGAGCCGTTCTCCTTAAGTAATCCAATTTACCAAATTTACACTTCTAGCGATTACTATGATATTGTCCCTTTGACCACTGTACACTCTTTAACCCTTATCCTTGAGTGGCCTACGGGCCTTGATAAGTGGTGACTCCTTTGTAAAAAAAAACATTTCTTACGTGATTTCCACGTTTTCAAATGTCAAATTATTCACTTAATGGCTTTTCTTGCCCTGACAAGGTAAAAAATTTACTGCAAAATCTTGTTGTCAATTGACGTTTCTCTTCCTTCCCATTTCTTTCGCATCGCAGTTATTCTCTACTCTACCTTTATTTTCACGGATTGTTCTCGACTGAGCTCTAATCTATGATTCTCCCACCTTTTTCTGTAACACATTCACAAGAAAGAACCCGTCTAACTACAAGCAATATAAATAGTTCCTTTCTCTCTCTCTCACTCTCTTTCTCTCTCTCTTTCTATAAAAAAACTAAGTGTACGGTTATTTTCACGGATTGTTCTCGACTGAGCTCTAATCTATGATTCTCCCACCTTTTCTGCAACACATTCACAAGAAAGAACCCGTCAAGCTACAAGCAATATAAACAGTTCCTTTCTCTCTCTCTCTCTCTCCCTCTTAAAAACTGAATTTATCTTCCATGAGCAAAGTTTATTGTCTAGAACTGCCTACATATGGAACAAAACACCGTAGAGCTGTTTCCCAGCTTACTACAAGTCCAATGTAAATAAATTATGTGCAATCCTTATCACTATTACCAAACATCATGGTGTTGTCTCATCACTGATATTTACGAGGTTCCTTCAATAAGTTTCCAGACTTTTTTTTTCGTATGGGTAGTTTTATCGATAGTACACGCATGGAACTCTAGTCCCCTTCAAAGTAATCTCCCCCGGCTGCAATGCATTTGTTGTACCGTTCCAACAACTTTTGAAAGTCCTGTTGTGTGAGTGTGTCAATGATCGTTACAGCCACTTTCATCTTATAACGATAGGCTGTAAGGTTTTCCTTGAGCTTAGAGATTAACTAAAAGTCACAGGGGGCGAGGCCTGGACTATAGGGAGGGTGAGGAACTTTCTTGATGTATATCTTTGTCAAATAGTGTGTGAAAATTATGGAGGTCTCTAATCATACTTGGGACAAACTTTACGCAAATCTTCCGCATATTCAGTTCCTCGCAAATAATTATGTACAGTTCCCACACTGACAGCAAAATGTGCGCGTATTGTCTTTATAAACACACAACGGTCCTTATCCATGCGTGAAAACCAGTGGAAAACAAACCGAATTTAACGTATATTTCCGCATGCATACGACAACAGTTTAAGTAAACTTACGCCAGCCAAGTTCCAACTTTAAAAAATAATTTTGTTTCTTTTCGCGGCTATTTTTACCAACTCATGTAACAACTCATAACAGAACGCCTCGGAGGAGATGTACCTTGAAAAAATGGAAATGGACAGACAAACAGACATATTGGGTTTTATAAATCATATCTGTACTAGCTGCACTCTCGGCGTTGCCCAGTCCTACAATACGCTTAAACATGATATTTTATTTTATGCAAATTGCGTATGTATTATTATAGAATCAGGCCTCTATTGATTATTATATATTACGAGGAATAATTGCTCGTTGGACTAATTCGTAAAAAAATAAAAAAATAAATAAATAAATGAAATAAATAAATAAATAAATAATGATAATGTCGTTTATCAATTTCCGTTTGTATTTGTTTACAATACCTCGTCAGCTGATATTTGGGATTGACGATCTTAAAAATAGTTTTTCTTCTCTTATTGATGAATTAAAAAAAAATACAGGGAAATATTTTACGTTCACCCGGTCAAGGTAAAACCGGTGTACCGTAAAATATTCCCCTACAGATTCTATTTTTCTATAAAATAAGAAAGACTATTTTTAGGATCGGTGTTTTCGATTTTCGATACTTATCGGATGAATTTATGTACAAAACATATCTAAGAACACTGCCAGACATATAAATTACCTTTGTGTGAAATTTGCAACAGATAGGCTCAGCCGTTTCGGAACCTATGAGGAAGGAACTCACACATCCAAAGTGAGTTTTATATAATATAGAGATACGCGTGTATATATATATATATATATATATATATATATATATATATATATATATATATATATATATATATATAATTTGAGGTTGCTATTTTTGAATTATGTTTTCGGAAATAAGGGTTGTTACCCGATGAGGTCTCTAGTTGGTAAATACTGGTAGACCGAAACATGCTCATAACTGTGTAGCAACAAACTACTGCTTATATATATATATATATATATATATATATATATATATATATATATATATATATATACTAGCAGAAGTACGCGTCGTTGACTGGGTTAAAAAACAGCCTACAGAAAATGAACTGTGATTGATGAAAGTATGATAGGTTATGAAAAAGAAGGGGGTTGTAAAGAGATAGATTTTGATACTCAAAAATTTTACCCTAAGCAAAATATGATGAAAGTAAAGATAATTTTCGCGAAAATATATTTTTTTATATCAACTTTGTTTCTATTCGTAGCCAAGAGTGACCAACAAAATGATGTTTCCTTACAAAGAGAAAATGTTATATATATATATAATAATATAAATATACAAGAAATAAATGTTACCATAGTCAATAAAAGTTACTTTTATGGTAGAAAAGTTCATTGGTTTGTATTTTCAAGTAGTTTGTAAAAAAAAATTTTTTTTTAATTCACGAACCGGTTTAAAAAAAATCAAAATGGCAGCAACTTTGAAATGGAGAGCCCCATGAAGAAGAAACTTATGCGCACACATTTAGTAAAGATATGTGCACATATAATGAGAACAATCGAAATAGTCTTCCGACGAAATATGGCATCAAAAAAGAACAAACCGAGCTATTTGTTCATCAACGTTTCGTTTTTATTTTATTCATACAGAGGAAGTCTCGAAATAAAGCCGAAACATTAATGAACACATTACTCGGTTTGTTTCTTTCTATTCCTCTATATGCACACACACCAAGTACGTCCAAGGATGGAATACTGTTGCCATATCTGGGCAGGAGCTGCTAAAAACAGCCTATCCTGCCTTGACAGAGTACAAAATAGACTTCGTGGCTTAGTGGGGGATGCCCTTTTCTCTACCCTGCAACCTCTCTCCCACAGAATAGACGTTGCGAGCCTATCCTTGTTTTATCATTATTTCCATGGCAGGTGCTCGTCTGAACTCACTGTGAAAAATTTCTCCCACTCTATATCTGTGCCTAAATCAAAACGCGGATTCCATGAACAAAGCTTCTTTCTTAGAACTGCACGCCTATGGAACTCTGTTCCGTCTGCCTGCTTCCCACCGGACTACAACTTGGATGTCTTCAAGTCCAACGTTAACAAATTCCTAATGAACCGCCCCCTTAAGTAAACACTTCATCAAATCTCCACACTAACGTAATGTACTTGCAATAACCCTTATCCCTGAGTGGCTTCCGGGCCTTGATAATGGTGATCACTGTGTAAAAAGAAAAATATGCACACATGAATATGCACACATGTATACGCAAACGTTTTAGTGATATAACAAATATGGCATGGGAGTTAAATGAAACTATTTTGGATTAAAATTTTTCAAATAAAATAAACAGAAAATATAAAAGTCTGGAATATTTACAAAAGAAATCCGCCATAAGTACATTTCGACACGAAACATTTCTTTAAAAAATAATTTTTATGTATTTTTATTGGAAGATTTTAATAGGTTGTTGCACTTACGGAATTACACTTTTTGTTTTTTCGTTACACGTTAATCGTAACTTTTACACCTGGACGAAGGTCTTTAGTGTTTTTGAAAACGTGCTTTTGTTCGTGATGAAGCAATCAAACTCTACATTTGGGAAGATTGTATTAAGTGAAATTCATTTGACCCCCATCATCTGCATTAGAGTTGTCGTCATCATAATCACCACTATCATTATCCTCCTCCTCATCATCATCGTCATCATTATTGTTATCATCATCACCAACATCAACCACCAGGTCACCATCAGCACCATCCTCCTCCTCCTCCTCCTCCTCCTCCTCCTCCTCCTCCTCATCATCATCATCATCATCATCATCATAATAATCATCATCATCTTAATCGTCGTCATCATCATCATCTCTATCGATTGCCATTATTATTATCATCATCATCATCACTATTGTTATCATCATCGTCGTTGTAATCATCATCATAATCATCATCATCATCATCATCATCATCTCCCTTCCACCACCACCACCACCACCACCACCATCATCATCATAATCATCATCATCATCGTCGTCATCATCATCATCATCACCATCATAATCATTATCATCATAACCGTCATCACCATTGTCATTATCATCATCACTTTCGCCACCATTATTTTCGTCGGCATCATCACGATCATTTTTTTTTTTTTTTTTTATTACATTTTCACCCCAAACAAGGCACATTGCCACTTTGATGTAGGGGGCTACTATCAGGGGAAACATCTACTGGGGTACTATGTAGGGATTAGGGCAGCGAGATCATCAACACCAATACCATCATCATGAACACCACAATCATCATCATCATCATCATCATCGTCTTTATGCTAATACTGGATCCAGTATATATATATATATATATATATATATATATATATATGTGTGTGTGTGTGTGTGTGTGTGTGTTTGTCTTCATTAATCATTGTTTGGAAGAAAAACACATATCGCAACATTTCACAATACTCCTTATATCTCAACATATCAATACTGAATCCATTTGTTGTGTGTGATGGCAGTTTCCTTACCTATGTATGGCTGATGCGCTGTTCTGATAGTCCTAGGAGGTTCACCTTGGCCCACGACAACTACGATAACACGGGCTTATAATGGTTTATACACCCGTCAAAAAAAGGAAGTTCGACAAAACAATCGAGTGTAGCAGATCGACAAACAAATGGAATATTCATAAAGTGAAATTCCATCCCCACGTTGTTACAAGCCGACCTTTAACACCTTGGGAATAGAATTTCTTTTCACCAAACGAACGCACCAGGTTCATTATGTACAACGTTAACTTTCTGTTGTAAACATCGGATGGAAATCACATCTGACGAGTTGATGAGAAAGAAAATCGCAATGAAAACATACAACATAAAATTGTCATCCCATAAACGAAACGGCTGTAATCAAGAGATCCAAGATAAAATAAACAGAAAAAATGTAAGTCTTTGAATTTCAACAAAATTTTGTACTATATTTGCTCTGCACCTATAAAATACATGCATTGAGCTTAACTAAAAATGAATTCATTTTTTATCATAATAGTCTAAATCCGTTAAATGAAAACCGTATACATTGAAATTAACAATATTTAAAAAATAAACATATATATATATATATGTGTGTGTGTGTGTGTGTGTGTGTGTGTGTGTGTGTGTGTGACAGAGAGAGAGAGAGAGGGGGAGGGAGAGAGAACACAAGAAAGAGAAAGGTAGAGATTGTTACAAAAGTAGTGAGAGGAGGATAGAAAGATAGATAGATAGATAGAGAGAGAGAGAGAAAGAGAGGGAGATAGAAAGAGAGAAAGTGAGAAATAGAATGAGAGAAAATACGAGAAAGAAAGAGAGAGAGAGAGAAAGAGAGAGAGAGAGAGAGAGAGAGAGAGAGAGAGAGACAATCCAATCAAATATCGTGTTGACATGTCGCTTCAGCTTCGAGGTGAATCTTCCTGACAAGGCAAGTTTTTATCACATGACTAAGATAAGCTTTGGATATTTTTGTCCTTTTTTTCCCCCCTGAACGTCTTTTATGGATTTCCTATAAGACCAATCATATCACGACAAAAGATAAAGAAACGTCGCTTGTAGAGCCGTCGGATGACAAGCAAGGACACATAGATAGAGATTTAGAAATAGTAAGGCAGACAAAATTATATATATATATATATATATATATATATATATGAATACATATATATATACATATATATATACATTATATCCATATATATATATATATACATATACATATGTATGTACATATATATGTTGTTTAAAACATATGTATGTACGTATATATGTTGTTTTTATTTTACGGCATATCAAACCTTTTCAGGTTATTTAATGCCGAATCCAGTGATTTTGAAGAACAATTTTTTAATAGAATATTTCAAGTCGGTTTCTAATAGAATATTTCAAGTCGGCATAGTTGGGACCATAACAAGTACTACCACTCCGGGTCAGAGTGGACCTGGGAGCAATGGCAATTAAAGGGTGGCTCCACACTCCCCAAAACCCAAAAGCTGGCGTCTCACCATCGGATATAGTTTAAAATCATATCCAGGGGTTAGCAGTAATACAAAAAAGTTGGTTCTACACATATTCACCAGCATTCTAAAAGCTATTTTGCAAAGGGTTTTATGACGTACCTCAGCTTCTTACGCACGCTCAAAACAGGTGTTGCTTTCTTAGAGTATCATACTGTCAATATCTCCAACATAGAGAACTTTCAGGTCGTGGATGCATACATTCAGTTATCATAACGATTATATTTAAAATCCCCTCTAATCCATTCGGGCGGAATAAAAAATAAGTGGTATTTTTTTACATGGATAATAAAAAAATATATTCTGTTGTATAGTGATTTATTGATCTATTTAAAACAAGCGAATTCAAGTAGTGTGTGGAGTTATGAATGCTTTTTATGCAAGGCATTTCGAAGGCTAAATCTCATTGTTTTTCTGCCTTTGAAGATTGTAACGCTGGGCAGGGGTGGGCAGCCAAATCAGCTGCCAACATTGTCCTGCTTTTTATTGAAACCAACCGAGAGCTCTTTTTGGTATCCTCGTTGTTCCCTTAAGTGCAATTGTCCTGATGTCTTTTGCATTTGTTCACCAGGAATATTAGTTAGGTAGGACTTAAGGTTCTTATTCATAATCCCTGTGACACCTATGATAACTGGTATGATTGATATCACCCTAAGATTCCAGTTTCTTTTTATATCATACCTTGATATTTGGTCTGTTTCTAACTTTCAGCCCTGTTCAGACCTCCATCATTAGGGACACTCACTTCAACCAAGGTTGCAACTCTCTCTGACTTATTCCATAGAACAATGTCAGGTTTGACAGCAGCATTTTCAAGGTAGATGACCGTAGAGATTAGATAAGCGCAATGTATGATATATAAGCCATTTCCAACTGTTCTTTCAGGTTGATATTCCCAGGAATGTTTGCTACATTGGATATTTAATTTTTACAGATGGTCCGGTGGATGTACTTACATACCCCATTATGCCTCGCTGTGTAGTAGCCATTCCCTAAAAGAACCTTGCAACTTGATGTTAGATGACTTACACTTTCAAATTCCGCGTGGCAGAAGTTACATTTGTTGTCATTAGTGAGAGGTGCCATAAGGGAGCTGCGAGGTAAAAAGTCGAACAGTAAGCATATTTGGGTATCTTGTATATGAGTACACAATGAAGGGAAGAGGGTTGTCCAGGGCTTATATGATAATTATAGTAATTTAATTATGTTTGAAATGAGATTTAGTAGGATTGGGTGATAGAGGATGGAATACGCTTTAAGTTACTATATGTTATGTTATTTCATAGATTAATTAATTAACTTATTGATTTCAAACTCTCTCTACCTATATATATATATATATATATATATATATATATATATATATATATATATATATAGCTTAGTGAGTCAGAAACAGAGATGCGTCATTAAATTTCTCTATGCAGAGAAAAAATTTAAACGATCACCCTCGAGCGAACTCAGCTGAACGTTTAAGAAGCCAATAAAGTTTATGGCAGCAATTAAGAGATGTGTCCGTCGATTTCAGAGTCGCAACAGAGATGGGAACGACAAAGCGCACCTCGGACGTTTGCAACCGATGTGTCGAAAGACGTTAGCAAAAGTACATTGAGAATGCTGGTGACTATGTAGTAAAAATATATTCTGGCGCACAAAAGGTCGTTCGTTTTATAATGGTACCACTTGCGTCTCCATAGCTCTTTAACATTATAGTTTTTGAGTTAGAAAATATTGGAGGCCTTAATTTAGGAACGCCCCTCCTATTTGAATTGTTCAGACTATTGTTCTTATCTTTATTTTCACAATGGTTTGATCGTTATAACCTCCGACCTTCTTCAGGTGTATCTTGTCAAACTCGGAAATCTTTCTGTCGCACGTGGGAATGGCGCACTCAAAAATAACTTTGAGCGTTTTTATATCTTTCACGACTACACGTGTTAGATAAACACTGGGCAACGCCGGGTTGAAAGCATTTGTTTTGTTATCTATCTATCTATCTATCTATCTATTTGTCTGCCTGTCCGTCTGTCTTCTATCTGTCTGTCGGAGTATACAACAGAGTAAATCGTGCGAAACAATAAGTCAAGCAAGAGAAGAACGGTCTGCAAACAAAATAAATAAAAATAGAAAGAAAGAGGCGAGAAAGAGAAAAAAAGAGAGATCGAAATAGAGGGAGAGAAAAGAGAAAGAGAGAAGGCGAGGAAGAGAAAGAGAAAAAGAGAGATAACGAGACTAACAGAGAGAAGAAAGAAAGAAAACGAGAAGAGAGAAAGAAGAGGAAAGAGAGAGAGAGCGATATATATATATATATATATATATATATATATATATATATATATATATAGAGAGAGAGAGAGAGAGAGAGAGAGAGAGAGACGTTTCCGGAAACTTTATATATATTCAGTTATTATTGGTCGCTATAAAAATAATTCCGGGTGTTTTTTCACCCGCGTCCTCACCCCATTACCCGGTACGAATCGTCACCTTTTGTACCTCTCTCTCCGATCTCTCTCGTAAAACAGAAACAAAATCAATCGTTTCGAGACCGTTATCGATCTGTAATCGATCAGGTGAACATACTCGACGCCCGGTAGACTATCATTTGCAAGTTGATACGTCTGTTGCCATGGAAACACGCCCCATGGCCTCGTCCGCGTCTTGCGCCGTTCACAACTTCGTCAACCCTGCACAACTTGGCGCAAGGAACGTCCGGTTATCCCGGAAAAACAATCCACAACTAGCGGAAATAAAACCGGAAACTAAATAACAGGATGAATGAAAACAATGGCTTTTGTGATGTGAACCCAGAATTCAATTCGAAACTGATTTTGATTACGCGGAAATTAAACAAAAAAAAAAAAAATGCAGAAATCCAATCGAAGATTGTAGATTTGTCCGATTTTGCTGACTTGCCTGGTTGTTCGCGATCTGTAACTGTTAACTTTATAATTTACTAACAGGGAGACCCGACGCTGCCCAGTCTGGAATGACGATCAACGAATATTCTACATTTCCAATGCTTTTATTCTCATCAATGAGCAACCAAATGACATCCTTACATCATTCGTAGACATTTATGCTGACTACACTACAATCTATGGTAGCACATAAAAGACCGTAAACCACCAAGTCCTCTCTGATTATCTCTCCCCTGATCTTGAGTATGTGGTACAATGGGGAAAGAGGTGGCTGGTTAATTTTAATGCATCTAAAACCAAGCTTCTATCTCTACATCATCTACGCTCTGATACCAATCTTGCATCGGTTGAAATGAATAACTCTCGTCTTGGGGAGGCTTCATATTTTGATAAGCTTCTGGGCTTGGTCTTTATTCCTGACCTGAAATGGAACACGTATATCAAATCCATTCTCAAGGTCGCTGGAAAAATGGTGGGATCCTTCTGCTGCTCCAGTAGATATCTCACTCCTGATGCAATTCTCTATCTCTATAGAATCCAGGTACGGCCAAAGATGGAGTACTGTTACCACATCTGGGATGGCGCTGCTAGAAGCAGCTTATCCTATATATATATATATATATATATATATATATATATATATATATATATATATATATATATATATATATATATAAGCGAGATAAGACACTGATAGAATTCAGATGAAAAATCCTGATAGATATTACTTGAAGTAATACTTTGACTACATCAACCAAACACACACTCAACGCAACAACGAATTAGGCTGCCCCGTATACTTTTCGAAAAATCAATAAGGAGCAATACGCTATATGGGAATATTACCTTCTGCCCTAGACCTGTTTTCTGCCCACTTGGATTTATAACCCCGAAGGACATTGTACCCCTTCCGATAATGGATTGGCCAGGTTGTATCAACTTCTCTTTTCGTATAATGTTTTCCATATTTGTGCTGAAAAGCAAAATAAGCGTCTAGCTGAACATTTTGCGAACCGCATTTCATTTCCTCTGATGATATGCGCCATTATTGAAAATCCATGGATTAAGGAAATTAACATAACCCCTTTTATATATTCTTTTTGTCAAACAATAAATTCTTAAATCGAATATATGTGGCTATATGTTTTTTTAATTTAAAATTTAACCACAAAACTTATATATATATATATATATATATATATATATATATATATATATATATATATATATATATCTTCCTGCTTGATTGATTTCATCTTGTCTTTGACGATTTGGCGATTCAATCTTTTAAAAAAGGGAATTAGAGGTGTGTTTATATATATATATATATATATATTGATATAGATATAGATATATATATATAGATATAAACTACTTAATTTACTCACATAAAATTAATATACGAAAGTATAGATTTATGCGTAAACTTTAAGTATTTACTTCAAAAGTGCTCAATACGTAGGTACAGCTAGTTAGTAAGTTATAAAATGTATATGGCGATTAAGCTACACTGAATATTCCGCGTTTCATCCACTCTAAGGACTCTTCAAGCTTATGCGCCTAAGCCTGAAGAGTCCTAGAGTGGATGAAATGCGGAATATTCAGTGTAGCTTAATCGCCATATACATTTTATAACTTACTGTATATAGATATATATATAGATATATATCAACTTTATTACAGAGAAAATAATAGGCTAAGGAAGGGTGTGAAAAAAGGATTAAATCAAACTAGTGTCCAAAAATGCCAACTGAAAATACATCAATAAAAAAAAACAATAAAAATGGCAAAATAAACGAATCGCCGACACGTCGCACGAGAGGTATATATAGAGAGGACTTACAGTTTATATTTCTTTTTTTTTCTTTTTTTTTAGGCTTCCTCGGCAGTCTGTCATTTTAAAGTCTCTTTTCTTTTCTTTTTTCTTCATTTTGGGCGTTTGCTTCCGGAACTCGAATGTTAGTTGATAAGTTCGTGAATCATTCCTTTTTGTTTCCTGTTTAGTTTTAGACCGATGAGTGTCCGCATTCGCCCATTATCAGCGATAACCCGACGCAGGGCTTCATCGTCTCTTCGCCACGACGGCTTTTTGAATCCCCGAAACAGTGTTTCGTGGTAAACAACTGACGATCCCTTGAATTACCATTGGTACTATAGTGAATTCGAGAGAGCAAGTTGGCGCATTGATTGCATGTTATTAAATGAATTACTGACTAAATAGTTTTTTAACGAATGATAAAAAATATAAAAATTAAATACTTATTTTTACCGTTTTAAAGGTTAAAAAAACTTCTAAGACTATATATATATATCAAAATTGAATAATTTAAATTTTATGATGTTAAATGGTTACATTTCAAATCTAGAATTTTTATTATATGCAAGACAAAGAATATATTTCAATAAGTATATCTTGTTAACCTATAGGTTTTCGATGCTTACCCATCTCCTTAGAGGAAAAAAATATTAGCAAATATGATAAATGGTTTAAACCTAATTTGCTAAATGTAATAAACATAGAAAATCATAATTAAAAGTTTGTAAAGTTTGTAAATCATTGAGTAAGCGAAATAAGATATTGGTTCAGAATGAAAAGAATATTGAACTTAATATCCAAATTGATTGTACAGTAAATCCTGAAGTGAGAGTTTTTGGTAGCAGGGAGGTAAAGGGAACCAATGCGTATCGTTATATATATATATATATATATATATATATATATATATATATATATATATATATATATATATGTGTGTGTGACAGTGTGGGGGGTGGTGTATACATATATATATATATATATATATATACATATATATATATATGAAAACAATGAAAATGGAAAATGAAGTCATAAAAACTATATAGAACCCCCCAACATCATCAATAATTTTATTGATTTATTTCGTTTCCGATGATTCCCACCATTATTTTACCTAGCCTCTTCTCTACTCTTCTGATGAGAAGCATTAGGCTTCGAAATACCTTGGTATAAAGAGTCCCCTCTATCTCCAACTAAATGTTTGTATACCCTTATTGAATAAATGAACCATTCTATATTCATCAATACATAGTTTTTGTGAATTCATTTGACATTCTTATTGTTTTCTTATATAAGCTTCCATCAAAGCTTGTTGAGCTTTATATTATCCCGATAAGTCTCCCCTTTATAGAATTGAACTTACTCTCTTCTTCTAACTCACTAAACTATATATATATATATATATATATATATATATATATATATATGTGTGTGTGTGACATGACAGGGATTGATTTCTTAGAATTTCATAACGTCAATATCTGCAACAGAGATATGAAACTTGCGGGCCACGAATACATTAGTTGTAGAAAGCAATCTGCAATCACATATCATCCATTCAGTCGGAATAATATGTGACATTACTTTTGAAACTTTCTACGTAATATCTATATATTAATACGATAGCGCGTGTGTTATTTTCTGTGTCACGCTTACATCCGGGTCGTTTAATTGTAATGTACTTCCATTTCTTGTAATAAATAATTTTACCCTTAATTCTTCATAAGTTTTGGTTTCGGTCTCGACTATAGCTGATGGCACTTAAATCACCTATTTTTTTAAATAAATAATTTTATCAAGAATTCTTCATAAGTTTTGGTTTCGGTTTCGATTATATATATAAGTTTCTTATTTCGGTTTCGATTCAAGGTAATGCACCCAAGTCATATGGATATATTTTTTTATTTTTGAAATTTTGAAATCACAACCTTATAATATATATATAAATAGATAGAACATTAACTCTATAATAATATATACGATATCTGCAAGAATTAAAATATCATATTTAAGCGTACTTTACTGGACGTACGTGCTAGCTTAAATACTTTTGCAGTTTCAAAAAAAAAACAAAAACTGCATAGTCTCCATTTACACTGAACATCTACAAAATGACAACATAAATATATTACATATAAATGAGTTCCCTGTGGAATTTCCACGGGTCCCGGTAGTCTCTACTCTCATATAGAAGTCACTTGGTCTGTGTGTGTGTGTGTTTAATCCTGTGTTTCTGTTTGTGTTCAGGTGTGTGTGTCTGTGTGTGTGTGTGTGATTTCGTTCCCTATGGACTTCCAAACGGCTGCGCCGATCATTTATGAAATTTCACATAAATATAGTTTATGTGTCTGGCAGTGTTCTTAGCTTAGATAAGTTTTGTATCGGAATATTTTCAATCAGTATCGATAATCGATTATCGAAATAATCCAATGAATAAAGGAACGGGTGGTTTTGACGAAAGTTAACACCTTGCACAGTCTAACATCACAAGTGCATTTGAGAAGTTTTATTACACACAAGCAGAAAGATCTGGCATATAAAATTACCAGCAGGTACTTGGATATGGCGGGTGCGCGTTTGAAATTAATCTTCTGAATCATCATACTTGATTTTCTCATTTTAAACTTAACTTAAAGCTATTATAACCGCACAAGTAGTAAGATCAATCACATAAAATTAACAGCAGGTTTTTTTATATGACGGGCGAGTTCGAAGTGAATGTTTCTATTTAGAACACAACTGAAGCAAGATGCTTGAATTTGCATTGAAGACATTATATATAAAAATGATTTTATAAAATTAACAGTAGGTTCTCTACAGTGTAATGTTTACTACAATGTATTGTGGACTAAGTCAGTGCGGAGAGACATGTGATGGTTCCTCAACTAGAGTAGGAAATCAACCGCTTTGATTGAAAAAATGAGCTATTTCACCGATTTCGATGACAATAAAAACATAGCAGAGTGAAACATTCGTTGGTTATCATTCGATCCCGGGCAACATCGGGTCTCCCTGCTAGCACTAAGATAATTTTGTAATTTTTTTTTTTTTTTAAGTTTTACGACGAATGTTCTTCAAATGTATCAATTTGTAAGATTACACGTGTTTTTTTTTTTTTTTTCTAATTCATTACATTAAAAAGGAAATATTTTTCCTAACTTTTTCTCGAGTTTTTCCCGAAGCTGTATTGATTTTGTTTTTGTTCTGGTGTGTCTACCGGCGCCGACGTAAAAATAATTAGTCTATATGCTATCTAGGAGATTTTTGAAATCGAACACTGTCATCATTTGCAATTTTAATATGCACGAATATTAGCGGGGAGGGGTATTTGATCGATCTTGGACAAAATGTAAAATATAGCGTGTATATATGCGTATGTAAGTACGAGCATGCATCACACACACACACACACACACACACACACACACACACACACATATATACATATACATATATACGCCTATACATATATACATATAAACATATACATTTACACATACCAATACTTATACATAAGCACTCTACCCAATGAATATATATATACATATATATATATATATATATATATATATATATATATATATATATATATATATATATGATTAATAAAACATGTTAAAATATGATGAATAAAACATGTTAAAAGACATCTTGAAAAAGAGTTAAAAACATATTTAATTTTAAAAAAGGAAGCACAAGTGGATAGGCCTTAATCCGCGGAGTTTCGAAGAAATACTCTCCTTCTCATCAGAGGGCAGGAATTAGCTAAATGCAGGATCGGATTTTGCATATAAAAGTATTTAATGAAACTACAAGTAAGTCACAGATCTTACTTGGTTAAAAAAAAAAAGGGTGAAGTAAGGGGAACAGGAGGCAAAAGAAAAATGATAAAAAGATTTCACATGAATGGATAGTCCGGTGGAGGGTAAAAATCCAAAAATGTAAAATCCAAAACGGTCGAATTTAAAATTTCAATCCAATGGGTAAATTCCAAATGGTCCAAAATAATCTAAAAGGCAGAGTTTATAAATATATATATATATATATATATATATATATATATATATATATATATATATATATATATATATATATATATAAAATGGGTTAATAAATTCCAACGAAAGAAAGATGTATATTAAAATAATTTCTGACGAGGACGCATCACAGACCGTCTGAAACGCGCGTAAACGATTTCAATGACTTAAAAACATTATTACAATGATCCAAACACAATTCTCAATGAAAAACCAAGACACGGAATAATAAGATAATGCTAAAAAATACACATTGTTGGTGACTACTCCCTTATTTAAATATATATATATATATATATATATATATATATATATATATATAAGGCAAAATGGGCACGAGCGAAAGGCATTTTGGATGGAGATTCTTTCCAGATCGTTATATCTCGTATTCTTAAACGGTGATCCTTTCTTTCCTTTTTTTATTTTATATATATATTTTTTTTTTATCAAGTAAAACAAATTCCCACAGTGGCGTCGTCTCAGGTCTTTGGCTTTTTCGTATAAAGTGAAACTGTTCGAAAAAGCGGCAAATCAATCGAGCCGGGATTGATGCTTCACTTAAGTTGATTGTGTGAGCTTAATGAATTTTTATGTGCCCTCTGCGTTTTCAAAGCTATACTCTCTTTTTTGTAAAAGGAGAAAAATCGCTATCATTTCATTATATTAGAAGAAGATAAATAATGAGTCCGCCAACTCCTGGCCTTCGTCCGAGTAGTATCTGTTCCGTAACTGGTCCTTGGTCGATGTAAGGGAAACCCTTCATACCGAGACAATTACTATTTATTTGGATACTGCCAGAGTGCCCCCTTTTTGGGGGAGCTGGTTTTTCCCCGACATTAAAAACGATACTGTATCTAATTTGGCCAAAAACACATTGCCTGAAAGTATTTCTTTTAAACTCCTCGGCCTAACGTTTACAGGGAATATAAACTGGAATAGATACAATGAGAGCATTGCCAAGGCTGCTGCAAGGAAGGTTGGCTCCCTCTACCGTGCTAGAAAACTACTTACGCCTGAAAGTATCCTGCACCTCTATAAGGCCACCATTCGCCCATGTATGGAGTACTGTTGTCACATCTGGGTTGGTGCATCTGCTGCTTGTCTCTCGCTCCTGGACAGGGTTCAAAAGAGAGTCGCCAACCTGATAGGTCCTGAACTGTCATCTAGGCTTCAGCCTCTGTCCCATCGACGAGATGTTGCATCCCTCTGCCTGTTCTACAAATACTTTAATGGTGAATTCTCTGACGAACTGCAAAAACTTGTGCCTCCTCAACGGAACTACCCCCGACAAACCCGACAAGCTAGTAAGTCTTATCCCTTTACAGTAGAGATCCCTAGGTGCAAGAAAGCCTTTTACTCCAATAGTTTCTTCCCCAGAGCTGCAGGTCTTTGGAACTCCCTTCCGGGATTCTGATTTCCCAACTGTACTAATGTGCAGAAGTCCAAGTGTAATGTGAACAAACATCTTTCTACTCATCTCCCTTTATAATGTGCCTGCAAATTAAGCCCCTGATAGTAGCCCCCTGCTTCAACGTGGCACTGTGCCTTGTTTGGGGTGAAAATTGAATAAAAAAATTAAAAAAAAATTTGCTTTCGTGCGGAAGCAAATAAATACCAAGGATTTAAATCATCGTACATTCGATTGACCATGCTTAAAGTCGACGCACGCAACTTCCGGTGGCGCGATAGCGAAATCGGCTAACGAGTTACGTTTCTCATTTTCTTTTCCTCCTTCGGGTTAAGAGATCGAGCCTGCCTACTACCGCTTCTTTTTATTTTGACCTCACCTTCTTTCCTACTTCGCGTTTCGGGTTCAAGCCTACTCCCACTATTTTAAACACCTCTCTCCACCCTGTTGTTTATCCCCACCCCCACCGGGCTGCTTTTTGATTCCCACCCTTACTACACCCCGTAACACACCCGGGAAACGTCGGTTACCCCGCTAGTCTATAATGTAAATCTCACCTGTCTGTTTAAATGTATGTATGTATGTATGCCAAAATTTTTCGACACGGGCGACAGATTTTCAAGAAGATCGGTATCGTTTTGAAGCTCGACCCTTCGGACGATAAATATCGAAAAATTGGCTAAAAACATTAATTCCTTCAGCCTCAACTGGGCACTTTTCTATAGGTAGGTGTCAAGTTTTATCGTCGATATTTTCGAAAGTCATCCCCTATTTTCGATTGACTTGACTCAATTTAAACCTTCGGCATTTCCGGTTTTGCGATGGACGCAACGGCAAAGACGTCACGTTTTTTAAAGTTATTATTTACTTTTTTTCTTCCTTCGCGGTACGGGATCGAGCCTGCCTGCCTACTACCACTTTTTCTTTTGCTCACTATACACCTTCAAACACCGGGCACCCAGGCTAGTCGATACATACATACATACATACATACATACATGATGGCAGCAACTCGTTCTCGAGTATTGCCATTACTTAATATATCTGTGGCTCAAATGACGCAAACATGAGCGCAACTAGCAGCACATACCAGATGGTAACCTTTATGAACCTTCTATAGTCCAGCACAACCACTGATGACCGGGTCTAAGCTGTGGTGTCCTAAACACCTACCAGGCCAGACCCTGGAAGTTCCAGAGCCTTTATTGCTATTCACGCCCATATCTGCATCAATCCTCATTGAGTGTTTGTTTGCCGTTTTAGGCTACAAACAGCCTTTTTGTTATCGAGATACACACTGATTGCAAAGTATGTATTCCAAGTAATGCCTGTGCTTGAAGCTTTTTAGAGTGAGGAAAGACGTTGCACTGAGGCAATCCCACTCTCTAAACAACTGCCACATTGAACCAAAAAGAAGAGCAAGTCAACATCATTGGAAGCATCAGTCGCCGCAAATTTTATATCAGAATTTTCCATCTCCTAGAGAGGTTGCCTTCACCACGGCTTACGGGAGCCCTCTCCACCCACCGTGCCATTTGATCCTTGACTGGGACTTAGGTTGCTGGGCACCAGAGCATACTCCACACGCCCGTGGGTCACGTATGCCGCAGCTGACTGGGCCTAAGCTCCTCTGAATGTTTCTGTCAGGGTTACCTAATCTTAGCCTTTAGTTAATATAACCTTGGCCCACAAGACAGTAGAGGTCCAGTTATACGGCGCAGGATACATACATACATACATACATACATACATACATACATACATATTCTTTATATATATATATATATATATATGTATATATATAAAAAGAGAGGGAGAGAGATTGAGAGAGAGAAAGAGGATGAAAGTTTGATAGAAAAAGAGAGTAAGAGCGCAACATTTTCTCAAATTCTCCCACAATGCATCAGAGATTAAAAAGAATTTATATTTTCCTTACAAAAATTCGGCGCCATAACGAAACATTTCAGTTCTTCTTTAGATGATAGCTATTTTATTTTTATTTTATTTTATTTTTTTTTAGTATCTTCATTATGGAAAAATATGGGCATTCGTTTCTTTCTTTGTCTTGTTCATTTTCATTTTACTGCGGGTGGTAAATTCTTTTCGACTAATAGTTTTCAGCAAATAAAAGCTCAGGATTTTTTTATGCTTTCCTCGATTCAGATGTAAGAAGCAGTTCATAAAACTACACTGTACGATCATTTGACATTTTAAGTGGAAGATGCTTGACTGATACATTCGTGCAGATAAAACAGATACGAGACACCTTCAATACCAAACGCCTTCAATACCAAACGCCTTCAATACCAAACACCTTCAATACCAAACGCCTTCAATACCAAACGCCTTCAACACCAAACGCTTTCAATACCAAACGCTTTCAATACCAAACACCTTCAATACCAAACACCTTCAATACCAAACACCTTCAATACCAAACGCCTTCAATACCAAACGCCTTCAACACCAAACGCTTTCAATACCAAACGCCTTCAATACCAAACACCTTCAATACCAAACACCTTCAATACCAAACACCTTCAATACCAAACGCCTTCAACACCAAACGCTTTCAATACCAAACGCCTTCAATACTAAACGCCTTCAATACCAAACACCTTCAATACCAAACGCCTTCAATACCAAACGCCTTCAACACCAAACGCTTTCAATACCAAACGCCTTCAATACCAAACGCCTTCAATACCAAACACCTTCAATACCAAACGCCTTCAATACCAAACGCCTTCAACACCAAACGCTTTCAATACCAAACGCCTTCAATACCAAACGCCTTCAATACCAAACACCTTCAATACCAAACGCCTTCAACACCAAACGCTTTCAATACCAAACGCCTTCAATACTAAACGGATTCACTTCCAGATATTTTTTTGTGCAGGGATTAAAAATTCTCGTAGACTCTTAAGAATTCAATATGTCATTGCTGTAAATCTTTGTTTTTTTTTTATTTGTCGTGTTGCGTCATGATTCCGTACATTAATTATTTGTTTCTTTCTTACGCCATTACTACATTGTGACACCCTGTGTCACAAAAAAAGATCTTCATCATTGCAAACTTTAATTAATGAGAAACGAATTCCCTCCAGCATTCACACGTGGTTTGGCTAATATTTTACTAAGAATATCATCTCAGACTCTATACCTTCCTTTTTATCAGAGAGGATTGAGTTCCGGTGATAACGTCATTCCTCTTCAAATTATATTGGTAGGTGCATTAGGACTTGAGATTATTCTCATTTGGATTGACGATTGTTTTAATGAGAATATCCCATGCTTTATACCTTCATTTTTCTTATAGTGGATAGGGGATACGTTGGTGTGTGTGGGGGGTAACTTCCGGGGATGACGTCATTCATTTATTCTGGTGGTAGGTATGTTACGACTTGAGATTAATATAACAATAAGGAATTTCTTACTGATGTGTTTTCAAAGCTTTTAACTACCGTGGAATTCCACGGGTCCTGCTAGTATATTATTATTATTATTATTATTATTATTATTATTATTATTATTATTATTATTATTATTATTATTATATTTGAAAACGAAGTTACTTCAAAGGAAGGTAACTATTTTATTCTTTGTCCAAGGTTGCAGAGTTGCCTTTTTAAAGCCAAATTTTGCAAGTTAGACATTTTTTGAAGCAGTTTGTCCTTCATAAACTGTATTGGCCTTTTCTAAAGCTTAACAGACTAAGAAAGGAACAAGCAGAATATTATATAGATACACGGTGCATTCAATATATTTCCAGACTTCTTGGATGTTATCACTATACATCTTATAAGATGACTAATTTTTATGATTTCAGGTTCAAATGAACAGCTACAGCAGGAATTGAAATGCACCCTACTAGAGCCTATTTATTCTACGCTGTATTGTGAAGGAATGCAATTAAAAAACAAGTGCTGGAAACACATATACGAGGTGCCTTCAAAAAGTTTCCAGACTTTTTTGGTACAAGCATTTAAAATGGTTGTAGACCCTTGAAAATTCAATATATTATTGCTATACATCTGATGAGATGACCAATTTTTATGATTTCAGGTTCAAATGAACAGCTACAGCAGGAATCGGAATGCACCCTACCAAAGCCTGATTATAACAGCTGGTGAATTTCAAAAATGCACTCTGGCCGTGAGGACACTTTAGAAGAACCATGTGCAATAAAATTCTGATTAAAACTTGGACAAATGCCACAGAAACTTATAGAATGCTGTCGACTGCTTTTGGACCATCTTGCATGAATCGAACATCGGTTTTTGAGTGATATAAGAGATTCAAGAAAGGCAGGAAATCTGTAAGGCTTCATGAGAGATGAAGGAGTAAGGAAGTCAGAAGCCCCAGAGTTGATTGGCCAAATAAAAAATTCAATGGATAAGGACCGTTGTGTTTCTATAGATACAATAAGCGCAGTTTGATGTCAGTGTGGGAGCTGTATACACAATTATTTGCGTGGAACTGAAGATGCGGAAGATTTGTGCGAAGTTTGTCCTAAACTGATTGCCACTGCTTTTGATTTTCAAAAGTGCAATCTGGGCATGGGGGCACTTTAGAAGGACGATATGCAATAAAAATCTGTGTTCTACTTGCGAAAATGCCACAGAAACATATGGCATGCTGTAGACTGCTTTTATACCATCTGTCATGAATCGAACATCAGTTTTTTTTAGAAGGCAGAGAGTTTATGAGGGATAATGAGAGGTACGGGAAGAGTAAGTAAGTCAGAACACCAGAGTTGATTGGCCAAATAAAGAATTTCATGGATAAGGACTGTCCTGTGTCTATAAATACAATAAGCGCAGAGTTTGATGCCAGTGTAGTAACTGTACACAGTTATTAGATTTGCGCGAAGTTTATTCCAAGGGTGCTCCATCGTTGTCATAAACTATTTGACCCTATAAGCCCGATCTTGCTCCCTGTGATTTTTGGTTATTACCTAAGCTCAAGGAAAACCTTAAAGGCTGTCGCTATGAGATGATTGAAGAGGTGAAAGAATCTGTGATGAAGATCATTGACACGCTCACACAAAATGACTTCCATGAGTTATTCTAGAAGCTGTTTGAACGGTACAACAAGTGTAATGCCTCCGGAGGAGATTACTTCTAAGCGGAATATAGTTCTATGTGTGTGCTATCAATGAAAGTACCCATACAAAAAAAAGTCTGGAAACCTATCGATGGCACATCGTACGTGTAGTGTACACTAACCATAAGTAATACAACTATGTCTATTGTATTACGCGTTTTCAATCCTCTCATACTATTCTTTATCCTTTTAAAAATCTTTATAAGTGTTTATTTTTTGGTTAGTCGTCTTATTCGTGCGTAACAATGCGGATGCGCGTATGTAAATACATGGGAAGTTACGTCACAAATGAGGAAGGACAGGGACTATAAAAAATGAGAAAGACAAAGATTTTAACAGAGACGAGATAACGTTCGAAATTCTGGGAGAGACCTGGAGAACGTTTTGCATCATGTAGGTGACGTCATGGGTGTAATGACGAAAAAAAAAAAAATAAATGCCGTTGTACAAACTAAATAGCAAGTCGGAGTTATTGTTACGTATTCACTGTGGCCGGCTGTTACAAATGCGTTTATTCAGTCTTTAGATGTTAACATCTACTTTTGTCACTGGTATAAATATATACACACACTCACAGCGAAGCAAAAATCACAACACAGTTGATCTACAAAAAATATATATATAGTTTTTATTTTACACGACAAATCAGCTTTTGATTATAAATTATTACTCTGTGTTTTGACATTTTTGAAAGGTGCCTGGGGTGGGGTGCGTGATTATGTCGGGCCGTGAAAAGATGGTGACGAGACTCGTTTTCTCTGACTGAAAAATCAGCAGCAGCTGTAAGAAAAATACAAGACAAATGCAAATAAGGAAGTGTGCGCGAGGTAGCGTCTGCAGAAAGAGAGAAAAAGGACAGGACGTGCTCGGCAGAAACAAAGTCGACGTCGAAGAAAATGGACGTGTAAATGGCGAGAAATGTCTGGCTGCGACCGGTGTCGGGTCGGAGAAGAAAGGTATACGCCGGGTGAGATCGACGATCACGAGAGACTTTTAATTGGTGTTGTTTAAAAATGAAAAAAAAAAAAAATGTCGACTCGGAATTTTATTTATTTTCTTTATTTATTTGTCCTTTTTTCGTCGTTACGGTTACGTTACAATTTTCCGTCTCTTTATCTTCTGTTTCTTTCTTTCATTTTATTTCTTCTTTCTTTTTTTCTGTTTTTGTTTTCCATTCCTTTTTTTCCATCCATTTGCATATTTTTCTCTTAATGTTTCCTCTCTTTTTATTTCTTTTTCTTACTTTCATTTTCTTTTTTTTCTTTCTTACGTTTAATCATTGTTCATTTCCCTTTCTTTCTTTCTTTTTTCTTCCTTTCTTTCTTTCAATCACTTTTATCTATACTCTCTCTTTGTCTTTTACACACTCTTCTTTTTTTCTCTACAACGTCGTTCTCTCTATCGTTCTTTCATTCTATCTTTGTGATCACATTTCATCAAAATGACAACCTCGAAAACAAAGCTAAAATCAAAAAAGCTTAAAATAGTATCAAAATAGTGAAATAATTTTGGATCACAAAATTCTTTTTGAAAGCCGTTCCGATCCAATCACGACCCAATTCAAAATTTTTTGGAATCCATATATTGGAACCATTATTCTTTCTACTCGGTGTTTAGCCAGTTCTCTCTTCCAAGAAGATCCATTACACTAAAACGACTGGAAGATGAGGATGCTGCGGCTGTTACGGATGATGATGATGATGATGATGATGATGATGATGATGACGACGACGATCATGATAACAGAGGTGATGATCGTAGTGAAGATGATGACGATGTTGATGATGATAACAACGGGTAAGGCGACAATGATAATAATGCTGACAACGCCGAATACGATGATGATGATGACGATGATGATGATGACGATGATGACGACAACGACGATGATGATGATGACAACGATGATCATAGTCATGTTAACAACAATGACGACAATGACGATGATTATGATAATCGACGATGACGACGATGACTATGATGATGATGATGATGATAACGGCGCCGACAAAGATAATAACGACGACGATGATGATTATGATGATTATGACGCTGATTATAGCGATGATGCTGATTGTAATGATGACGTGGATTATGATACTTTTGCTGCTGATGATGCTGTTGTTGCGTATAATGATTGTAACGTTACCCAACACGTTGTAGGCTCAGTCGGAATGTAGACAAAAAATTAAAAAAAAAAAAAAAACTTCAGCGCGCTTTTTTCCCATTGTAACAACGTCATTCATTTCCTCATTCTCCCGTAACGCGTAACTTCTCTAACGTGTTCTCAAACCTCATCTACGTCTTTAACTTGATCCACTTCTTCTTTTTTGTAGTCTTTTTCTTTACCGGTGACGTCATTTCGCATGCATTTGTATACGCCCGTCCGTGCTCTGTTACATGATGATAATTATGATGACAATGACGTTGAGGATGATGATGAGGAGGAGGATGAGGACCATGATAGTTGTAACGACGACGATCAAGATGATGATGATGATGATGACGATGACGATGACGACGATGATGATGATGATGATGATGAGGAGGAGGAGGATCACGATGACGATAACGACGATAATTATGATGATGATGATGATGATGACAATGATGATGATGATCCTATTAACACTGAAAGAAAGAAATTCAAGATGCAGAAAAAAAACTAGCTCGGCCACTCGTCGTAACAAGCATGTGCTGTCCATTGTTTTTTTAAAAAAATGCATGTTTTATATTAATATCTTCTTCTACAAACATCACATCTGTTTTTATTTATTTTCGCGTTAATCAAACGATAACATTGTCTTTGAGGAACGACGATGCGAAACACGTGTAAGTCTCCCGTCGAGCAAAGTGAGATCAACCTTGGAATCGTTTCTTTCAAAATATTTACAATTACACTTGAAGGTATTTCCGCAACTCGGCAAAGAACAGATGTACTGCTAGTCATCTAACACATAAAGTTATATTGTCGGCTGTTCAAATCTCCGACTTTAATAGATGCAAATCGTATGAATTTCTAACGTGCAGTGGTTCCTCACAGAAGAAAGAAGCCAGCGAAAAATTACGTAAAAAGGGACCATCCGAAATAAATAGAGCAAAAAAAACATTGTTTGACAAGAGTTGCAGGACTGAAGGAATGGATTAAAAATTGCTTCTTACAATATGATTTCATTATTTGCATTGAACTGTGTAGCATAATAGTATCAAGACCTGGAAGCCACTCGGGGATAAGAGTTATTGCGTGTACAGTGATCAATAGGATAGTATCGTAGTAATCGTTGGTGTTAGAGATTTGTAAAGTGTCTTACTTAAGGGGGCGGTTTATCAGGAATTTGTTTATGTTAGACTTGAAGACATCCAAATTGTAGTCAGGTGGGAAATGTAGATTCGTATTTATCAGTACCAAACTAATACTTTTTTTTTTTTTTTTTTACATAGACGTCACCACTTATCAAGGCCGATGGGCCACTCAAGGATAAGGGTTAAAGAGTGTAGAGTAGTCAAAAGGACAATATAGTAATCGGTAGTAATGAAAGTTCGGTAAATTTGTTAACCTAAGTGGAACGCCGCTCATCAGAAACTTGTTCACGTTGGACTTGAAGACAACCATATTATAGACAGCTGGAAAGCAGGAAAACGGAAGACAATTCCACAGGCGAGCAGTTCTAAGGAAGAAACTTTGATCATGGAATCTATGTTTAGGTTTAGACACAGATAAAGAGTGGGGAAAATTATTGATAATGTTTTCAGCTAGTCTAGTGTTTCTTGTGAAAGTTTGGCGAGGGGGGACCATAGATTGAAGCTCAGTCGAACACTTTCCATGAAAATAACGATAAAGCAGAGACAAACTCGCAACATCTCTTCTGTGAGACAGAGGTTGCAGCGAAGAGAAAAGGACATCTCCCACCAAGCCCCGAAGTCTATTTTGAACTCTATCAAGGCAGGACAAGTCTTTTCTAGCAGCTCCTGCCCATATGTGGCAACAGTACTCCATCCTTGGACGTATCTGGCTCTTATATAGATAGAGAATTGCATCAGCAGTGAGATATCTACTGGATCGATAGAAGGATCCGACCATTTTTCCAGCGGCCTTTATTTATTTATTATAGTATTGTACCAAATATACAATATTTTAAATAGTATTATAGTATTGTACCAAATATACAATATTTTAAAAGTAAAAAAAATATGATTTGGGTGCCATCAACTATAATCGAGACCAAATCATGTAGTTCTCTAGCCTTGTTATCGTCTGACCTAAAATACCAAAACGTTTTTGAAAAATAACTTTGTTAAAGATATAAATGTATATTTGCGTATGCGTAGAAATAACAAGTTCAGTCGACTTCCGTCTGCCAAGTTTTATTTTTATTTTTTTTAATATTTTGACCCCTTAGTATCTATTGTTATCAGCTAAAACTAAATTGAATTGGTTTCATAGGTCCAAATACCCTATTTACTAAGTTTCAAGCATGTAGATGCAGAATGGACAGAGAGACTGTTCCTCACAAAGACATTCTGACACGATCAGTTAAATATGCACACACACATGTATATATCTATATATCTATAAAAGTAAAATTGCCTGAGTGTGTGCGTGCGTGTTTGTGTGTGTATATTTCCCTTCCAAACTACTCTGTCAAATTTCAGTCTACAAACCCCAGATTTGACATAAGGGGTATTGAGATTTGAGATAACATTTTTAATTCGTTTTCCGTCAGAAATTTGGCTGTCAAAAGGGTCAAAGTTCAACAAGTTGACCTTTGAACACTCTACTAAACTCCTCCGCCATTTTGGGGCTAAACACTTGAAATTTGAGATGTAGGTTACTTGGACATAGATTAAACTTTTTAATCTGATTTGAGCTCAAAACAAAAAAAAACGTTAAGGGTCAAAATTGGGGCCAAAGTTTTAAAAAATTGAACTCTGCGGTCTCTATTAAATTACTCAGCCAATTTTTGGTCGTTAGATTAGAAATTTTACATAAAGTGTATTCAGAGAAAGGGCAAGCTTTTTAATCGGCGTTTGGTAAAAAATTTGGCTGCCAAGAGGTCAAAGTTAAAAAAAGTTGACCTTTGCGATCTCTAGCAAACTATTAAGCTAATTTTGTGTCTAAACATGTGAAATTTCATATAAAGGGTATTCAGACATGCAGCAAGTTTTTAATCAGTTTTTGAGTGAAAATTTGGCTGCCAAAAGGTCAAAGTTGAAAGAGTTGACCTTTGCAGACTCTACTAAACTCTTCCGTTAATTTTGGGTGTAAATACTTGAAATTTGAGATGTAGGTTACCTGGACACGAGTCAAACATTTTAATATATATGTACCTATGCACATAAAGTTATGAACAGTACATAAGATCCGAGCTAAGCCGGGCTGAACTGCTAGTATATACAGTGATGATCATATTTATTGGCACGGTAAAATAAAAGTTAAATTTTGTCTAATAAATTCTAAAAAAGGGATTAAATTAAAGAAAATAACAAAGTATATTATGTATTTTTAACTGGCCTTTCCGATGCAGCAATCGGATTTTAGAAAAAATAAATAACAAAGGAACAACAAACATAATTGCAAAAAACCCTTGTTCAAAATTATTGGCACGATTTATTTAATAATCAATTGTATAGCCTTTGGCCTTGATTACCTTCCTCAGTCGCTTTTCATAGTTTACAACCAAGTTGTTGCACTCTTCAGTAGTAATTTTAGCCCACTCTTCCTGACAATAATCCTCCAATTGAATAAGATTCTTAGGCTTCCTTTACATTACCCTCAATTTTAATGTTCTGCATAAAATTTCAATTGGATTAAGGTCTGGGCTTTGTGATGGCCACTCCAAAACATTAATATGATTGTCCTCAAGCCATTTCTTAGTCAGTTTAGCCGAATGCTTTGGGTCATTATCTTGCATGAACCACCAACGACGACCAAGTGAGAGCTCTTTAGCAGAGTCTTTCAGGTTTTCATCCAATATTTTAACATAATCTTCCTTTTTTATGCTACCTGTGACCTTAACAAGTCGCCCTGGTCCAGAGGCAGCAAAGGATCCCCAAAACATCAAACTGCCTCCACCGTGCTTCACTGTGGGTATGGTGTTCTTAGGCAGGAAAGCTTCGCCAGATTTTCTGTAAATATAAGACACTTTATTATGGCCAAATAACTCTATTTTCGTTTCGTCAGTCCATAGAACACGTTTCCAGAATGCAACATCTTTATCAATATGACGTTTTGCAAAGGCTAGCCTTGCTTTCAGGTGCATAGGCTTCAATAAGGGAGTCTTTCTCGGACGACATGCTTTTAAACCAGCTCTCTTCAAAACTCTACCAACTGTATGTCGAGATACATTCACTCCAGATGTGCTCTGTTCATCAACAATCTCCCCAACAGAGATCCTTGGGTTTTGTTTTACTTGTCGAACAATTTTCCGTTCATCTCTTGGGGAAAGAATCCTTTTTCTCCCTCTACCCTCTAAACTCATAACGTGGTCTTGCGATTTGAACTTGTTTATTATGGCTCTAACAGTGGATTTGGGAAGGTTTAGCTTCTTTGAAATCTTATCATAGCCCTCCCCATTGGTATCGCATGCTACAACAAGCTTCCTGACGTCTTCGCTGTGTTCCTTAGTTTTAACCATGGCGATTGAAAATTATAATTTAGTCACTTATAATAGTTTAAATAAATCGCTATCTAAAAATTATCTGAAAAAAATTATTCACTGAATTAGCGTTAAACAAGCATAATATGGCTATAAAAAAGTTCAGAAAGCACGTAAACCGGAAATTGATTGATATTATACTGATACTAAAAGAAAAACAAAGCCGTGCCAATAATTTTGAACAAGGGTTTTTTGCAATTTTCACGTCGGTAACATAAGGAAGAGTTACCAATGTTTGCAGCTTCTTTGCGCTGTTGGTTTGCGTCATTCCAACACTTTTTTCGCGTGTCTTCTATTTATTATGAACTAAAGTACAAATTATCTAGTCAGAATCAGAGCATTTTACGGCATGAGTTAGTATATACCTTATCTCTTGTATGTGCCTTAGTTAATATTTAAGCATTTTCTTTTATTTAATTTTTTTCATTCCAAAGTAGAAATCGTTCATTTTTATTTCATAAGGATGTAATATAAAAGATGTCCCCAATAAGATTTCAGCCTTCTGTGTACGGACATTTAAAATTGTTGTAGACTTTTGAAATTTTAATATCTTATCACTATATATTATGTTATTGTTGTGAAAGGACCGACCAATTTTTATGATTTCAGATTCAAATGAACAGCTACAACAGGAATTGGAACACACCCTTACTAAAGCCTGATTGTCATAGTTGGTGAATTTCAAAAATGCATTCTGGATGTGAGGACAATTTAGAAGAGGGATATTCCCTTCAGACTTGGAGAAAAGGCCGCAGAAACTTATGGACTTCTTCATACTGCTTTTGGACCATGTTGCATGAATCGAACATAAGTTTCAGGTGGCATAAGAGATTTAAAGAAGCAAGGCCTCTGTAAGAGGTGATGAGAAGTGTGGGAGGAGTAAGGAAGACAGAACATCAGGGTTGATTGGCCAAATAAAGAATTACATTGATAATGACCGTCATGTGTCTATAGAGGCAATAAGGGCACAGTTTGATGTCAGTGTGGGAACTGTATGCACAATTATTTGCGAGGAACGGAAGATGCGGAAGATTTCCGTGAATGCACTAATCCACAACTCCATCCTTGTTAAAGACTATTTGACCAAGATGGGCATACAAGACAGATCGTAACACTCTCTATAGTCTAGAACTTGCTCCCTATTATTGCCTAAGCTCAAGAAAAACCTTAGAGACTATCGCTATGACACAGTTAAGGAGATAAAAGAGGCTGTGATAATAAAAGTGCCGATACGAAAAAAAAAACAACAAAAAAAACAGCAAACTTAGTGGAGGCATTCCGTATTAATTTTTATTTGATATATATTTTGATATAAATTTTATTTTATTACTTTATTTATTGCGGACTATTATCGCCTTCTCTTTTTTTCTTTTTTTTTAGTTGTTTAACGACGTTTCCACCAACTATTCCTCTGGCCTTTGACAGGTGGTAACCGCGACCGGTTAGAAACTCCGAATCTCCTAATTGCATCATCAGCAATTACTGCCTTCCGTAGTTGTCGTACTCTCACCACGTTTTTTTGGCCAAGTAAGTCTCTGGCCGGCTTTGGATTGGATTGAAACCGCTATCTTCAGACAATGCTCACCTGGCACCATAGAGATTCAACGTCTCTATCCACTGCGCCACGGGCCCCGAAGGGCGATCAATGTTGAATTTTTTGGTCTTATAAATCCACGTTTATTTATTATCTGATCTTCCATGGTCGGGCCTGTACCGAATGGTATGCATATTATTTAATTGGTATTTATCATTCTTATAAGTATTATTTATTAATTGCTTTATTGCGGACTATTATCCTCATCTTTACTTGATGACGAAAAAAAAATGAGGATAATAATCCGCAATGCATAAGTTAAATAATACTCATCTCAATAATGAATTACAATTAAATTTTAGTTTTTTTACATGATTAACTGAATCTGGCTACCATTTTAAACGAAGCCGATTTCATCTAATTACAGATTCATTTTTTTTAAACTAAAATAGTGATGATCGTTTGAAACAAGTACAAATTTTTATATTTCATGAACACCAGAGTTGATTGGCCAAATAAAGAATTTCTAGAAATATAAAAGAAAAATCATCATTTGTCTTCATTTAGTTAAACGTTATCTGACTCTTCATTTACAGGAATTTTACAATAATTGTTGAATTCATCAATTTGTCACTTATGGTGCGTATTATTTCGTATATTTCAAGCTGAAATATATATTTCGTATATTTCAGCTTGAAAAAAGACGGAAGTCCTCCACCAAGCAGCTCCCCGGGTACAGTACCGCCCTCCCCACATCACCATTGACTAAGCCGAAGACCGTTCACCAGTTTACCTACCTAGGGTGTACCATCACATCAGATGCCAAACTCGACAGAGAAATAGACAACAGATTGGCCAAGGCAAACAGCGCTTTTGGCAGATTGTTCAACAGAGTCTGGAAAAGCAGACACTTAAACAATTGCACAAAAATCAATGTGTACAGAGCCGTGGAACTCTCCACCCTCCTGCGCGGCTCTGAGTCCTGGACAATTTACCGCCACCAATTACGATTATTCGAGCGTTTTCATCAGCGCTGTTTCCGCACCCTTCTCAACGTCCACTGGAGTGACTATGTCACCAATTTTGAGGTCATCGAGTGGGAGGAAATCACCAGCATTAAGGCCATGCTGCTGAAATCACAGTTACGCTGGGTCGGGCACGTCTCCAGAATGGAGGATCATCGCATGCCCAAGATAGTCCTATATGGCGAACTCTCTACTGGCCGTCGTGACAGAGGGGCACCGAAGAAAAGATAAAAAGACTCTCTGAAGAAGTCCCTCGGTGACTACCACATTGACCACCTCCAGTGGTCTGCTCTTCACTGATGACCGTGCTACCTGACGATGTACTGTCCACCAGGCTGTCGCCTCCATTGAGATCTCCCGCACAGAGAATCTGCGAGAGATGCGCTGTAGGAGGAAGATTCGGGAAGCCTCAGCAGCCACACCTGGCGCGATGTTTGACTGCAGTAGCTGTGGCCAAACCTGCTTGTCCCAAATAGGGCTCGTCAGCCACAAGCATGCCTGCAGTCGACGTGAACAACCCCCTTCATAGAATCTTCGTTTACGGTATATACATCCTAGAATGTCGTATATTATAAACACCAAAATATCAAACTCATCCCACAAGCCAGTTTTCCCTGGTTTTACTATTATATCGATTATCTTAAGAGATTCATTATAAAAGACTTCAGTTGCATGATTACCTGGCCTGTTATAGGGATGACCTTGACTCTAATCCATTTAGAATTTCTATAAAAAGCAAACATTAAGCCTGAGAAAAGAGAAAGCTTTCCAGTCTGGAAGAAGGGAAAACTCTCAAATCTGGAAGATAACAAAACTCTCGAATCTAGGAAAAGGGAAAACCTTCAAGTTTGGGATAAAAGATATCCCTTAATCCTGGAAGAAAATAAAAACTCAAATCAAGAAATAGAAAACTCTCAACTCTGGAAGCAAGTAAAACTTTAAAGTCTGCGAGAAGGGAGACTTCTGAAGTCTGGAAAAAACGAAAATCTCTTAAGATTGAGAGAAGAAAAAAAATCTCAAGTTTGCTATTCTGGGAAAAATGAAACCAATTTCAGGAGAACGGAAAACTCTTAAGTTTGAGAAAAGAGAAAACTCTAAAATCGAGGCAGAAGTAAAACTTCTAGAGTTTTGAAGAAACGAAAAAATCGCGAGTCTATAAGCGTGTATATATATATATATATATATATATATATATATATATATATATATATATATATATATATATATATATATGTGTGTGTGTGTGTGTGTGTGTGTATACATCTACATATGTATATATATGTATGTATATATATGCATATGTATATGTATATATATATATCTACATGTATATATATAAATATATTTATACACGTACATATATATATATATATCTACACATATGTATACATATCTACACACATAAATATATCTACACACACATATATGTATATCGACACAATATATATATACTCAAATACGTATATGTTTATCAACATATATATCTACATATATATCTACATATACATATATCTACACATATATATACATATATATCTACAGATATATATGTACATATATATCTACACATATATATCTATATCTACACATATATCTGCATATATATATATCTACACACATATATAAATCTACATATATATCTATATATCTACACATATCTACATATCTAGATATATATCTACATATATGTATAAATATATATATATATATATATATATATATATATATATATGCAGAAAATATGCAATCCACCCCCCAAAAATCGGAAGAGTAGTTGCAGTTGTGTTTTGTTCTAGTACCATAATCTTGATAACAGGGCACAATTGCAACTTTCTTTCCGTTTTTTTTTTCGTATTTTCTAATCATACCGAAGTCTTTTTTTTAAGTTGATGGTTATATGTTCTTCTTCTGATGAAGATTTAAAAAACAACTGGCCTAATGCTTCTGCACTACGTAACATGCTGTCATTAACTAATATTTAAGATGCTGAAAGAGATAAACGGAAAGATGGATAACATCTTGGAATTTGGAATATAGATTTGTTTGCCATATATATATATATATATATATATATATATATATATATATATATATATATACAAGATACGTATATACATATGCATATTTATAATACATATCATATATATATATATACGTATAGACATATATGTATATATATTTATAAACATATATGTGCATATATACACACATACATACACACGCACATATATATATATATATATATATATATATATATATATATATATATATATATATATATATAAGCGAGATAAGACACCGATAGAGTTTAGATGAAAAATCCTGATAGATATTACTTAAAGTAATACTTTCAAGGAGATCCTAGCCAAAAAGGAAAATCTCAATATTTAAGAATAGAGCAATATATAAGTTTCGTGGTGTAATTTTAAATTCTGAAAAAAAAAAAAACAACATATAGAGACATATATTTGAATTAAGAATTTATTGCTTGACAAAAGGAATATATAGAAGGGGTTATTTTAATTTCCTTAATCCATGGATTTTCAACAATGGTTCATATCATCAGAGGAAATTAAATGCAGTTAGCAAAATGTTCAGCTGCGAATGGACGCTATTTTGCTTTTCAGCACAATTATTGAAAATATTTTTTGAGTAGTTGTGGATAATTATATGGAGAAAATTATACGACAAGAGAAGTTGATACCACCAATTGCCAACAACATTTTTATGGTCTAGGGAGATATAGATTGTTAGAGTGTACCAGTAAACGACTAAAGTGTGTAACTCTGTTAAATATCCATGCTCACATAAACACACGCACACACACACACACACACACATATATATATATATACACACACACACATATATATACATACATATACATATATATATGTACACACACATAAACAATCATACACACGCAGTATATATGCCCCCCACACACGTGCATACATACATATATACACACTACAGCGCATAATTATATGTATATAGATTCAACATAAAACGAACGTCCACAAGCTCACACATATATACACATACTCATATATAAGGAAATGAAATTAATAGAGTCAACAGCAAGCACACATACACGCGCACATATACACTTATATATATACATATACACACATACCCACATATATACACATATATATACAGCCAAACATATATAGACACGTACAAACATATACTTACGCACGCATATGCATACGAAATACATAGACATACGTAAATATTAACATTGCTACAGCGCATACAACATCGACCCTCTCATGCGTGCATACATATACACTCATACAAGCTTGAACCCATGCTCATACATATAGGGGCAGTGTGCCGAAACCTGTTCAGGTAAGGTGGCTTAAGTGGCTTTGAGCTGGCTATATTTTAATTTTTTCCTGTGTTTGCATAACGAAATAAGCTCATTTTTGGTGTTTATCGTGGCTTTAGGATATGTTATTATTGCAACTGCTTCTGAAGTGCAAAGGTTGCAGAGTTTGGATTTAGGGGTGTATGAATTGGATTTTTTCAATAAATCCCATTTTAGCGAGTATGGAATATTCCTATATTGGATGTCTTTAATCAGAGTTGTTAGATAGGTGCCTCTATTACAATTTGGATTTTCATTATTAAAGGAGCTTATATGGTTGGAAATTCTCAGTTTAATTAGATTTGCTGTTGCGCTCATAGACGTGTGGGATTTTAAATTTTCATTAAGGGTGTTTATGCTGTCGGAGTTTCTACTATTGGTGTGGGATGAACTTGTAGAGGGGGACGGGATTATTAGGTTCGAATCGTTTTCAGGATGGGGTTCCTGAGGTACTTGGGTGTTATCATGTGTTTTATTTATGGGGTTGGAATAGTTGGGGTTGGTGGAGCCCTCTAATGCTGTTGGTTAAGTAGTTAATGTGTTTTGAGTACGATTTTTTAGTGTTCCTTACGTTGCACTTGCTGTTGTGGTTGGGAGTTCAGTGACTGTACATGAATAGATTACGTTATTGTGGATGCAATCGTTTCGTAAGTGGCAAGATTGTTTGTTTCGGCAATTACAATTTTTTGTGGGCGGAGTCTGTGAGGGATGGGCTTGGGATTTTCTTATTTTAGAGTTGTTTGATGTTATTATCGTTTGTGCTATGTTAGGTATAGTGGAGTAAGAGATTTTTATTGAATTTTTATTTAATATAGTGCTGTATCTATAGTGTTGTTGAAAAGATTGTTCAATTATTTAAAAAAAAATTCCTTAGGTATATTAGTTTTTATGTTGGAGCTGTATGGCGGGTTGAACAATATGGATTTTTTTCGCCTTAATTTATTGTTATTCTTTTTGTTTTGTTTGCTATTGGATTTAGTCTTGGATTTTGTGTGCTCTGGATTAGGGTTATGTTTGTTCGAGGAGTTACGGATGAGGTTATTGTTTTTCTTTTGGGTCATGTTATGCGTCATTATTGATTTATTTTTGTTGTTTTCCAATTTGTTACGTATGTATTCTGTCTTGTCCGTATATCCCGAATTGCGTAAGGCATTATTGTAAAAGGTTGCTGCTTGGCTAAATGTTTACTTATCGGCTGATAGGTTTGATATTCTTTTTGAGACGGATGGTACTATAGAGTTGATAATAGATCTGGGATGATTCGATTGTTTATGCACATAGAAAAGGTTCAAATTAGGCTTATGGTAAGGGGAGTATGTTTACTAATTTAGATTTACGGATATGTCCAAGAAATTAGATGTTTTCTTATTAGGATCTACTTCAATAGAAAGGCCATAGTTTCTAAAGAATTCATGTAATTTCTTTACGGTATGAATTCTTTAGAAACTACGGTCTTTGATTACATACAATGATAGAAGATGTATCGATACACAGGAATGGGTATGTTTGATCTGGCAAAACAGTGGTTCATTAAAATTGTGGGGTCTGCGTTTGCGCCTGGTCCACAAAGTATGGAAATAAAAAATAAACGTTTACAAGTGTTTTTGATATAGATGTACATAAGAATACTTTGATAAGTATGTTTTAACTTAAATAGGGATGGTATAATAAAATTGTGGGGTCTGTGTTCGCGCCTGGCCTCCATATCATGGAAATAGGCATACACTTTAATAAAGACTTTTCATATTTACTTGCGTAAGTATACTTTGATAATGTTTCAGTTTGAAGAAATATGGTATAATAAAATTATGGGGAGTTCGTTCGCGCCTGACCTCCATAGAATAGAAATATGTCACAAAGTTTAACAAGGTTTTTTAATATAGGTCCACAGAATATTGTAATAAGTGTTTCAGTGTGAACAGGTATGGTATAATAAATTATGGGGTTTATCTATTTTATTTTTACTTTTATCATATTTTGCTTTGGTTTTGATACCCCCAAATTCGAAGCTATCTCTTTACAAGCCTTCCTTTTCATAACCTATCATACTTTCATAAATCAGAGTCCATTTTCCGCAGGCTGTTTTTGAACCCAGTCAACGACGGGTACTTTTGCTAGTATATATATATATATTAATTAATGAAAACAAAGGGATGTAGTGCTAACCTGATATACACACTGGTAGACCTCAAACTAATATAAATACCAGTATTTATATATAGAAAATGTAATCCCAACCGAATTAAAAAAAAAGACTCAATACGCAATATTTATTTATCATTTACAATTTTTTATTGTAAAGTTCAACTTACAGTTTTAATTTTCTTTCTCTTATATATTATAATAAATAAGTATATATATATATATATATATATATATATATATATATACATATATACATATATACATATGTGTGTGTGAGTGTGTGTGTGTGTGTGTATGTATGATTATAGGTGCGTTGATTTAATTTGAATAAAATAAAATACGTGCGGATCATTAAAAACTAGAAGAAAAAAACCCCAACATACTGAGGATGGAGTTTTATTCCGAAATATATTTAAATCATAAATTTCAGGCAAGTAAATTTTTTTTATTTTCCTTATATTGCGGTGTTATTTGGCTTTCAAGCGCATTTGATGTGTGTATGTATATATATATATATATATATATATATATAATGCGTATTATATATATATACTTATATAAATGTATAAAATGCGTATTTTATATATATATACACTTATATGCACACACACACCTATATATATAAAATGCGTATTTCATATATATATATATATATATATATATATATATATATATATATATATATGAAATACGCATTTTATATTTATATATATATATATATATATATATATATATATATATATATATATATATATATATATATATAAGCCTGAGGAATCCTAGAGTGGATGAAACGCCGAATATTCAGTGTAGCTTAATCGCCATATATATTTTATAAATTACTAACTAGCTCTACCTACGTATTGAGCACTTTTGAAGTAAATACTTAAAGTCTACGCATAAATCTATACTTTCGTATATTAATTTTATGTGAGTAAATGAAGTATATATATATATATATATATATATATATATATATATATATATATATATATATATTGTTGTTGTTTCATATGAAATAAATTTTAAACTTTTCTATTGAACTGATAGATCTTTACTTGCTTGGAAGTGTTTTAAAATTGTGAATATTTGTGGTCATTTATTTAAAGATTTGCATAATTGTCTGACCCGTACCTGACCGAGATCAATAGAACTATTTTCAGATGTGAACGAATAGTTCTCCTGACAGAATTTTGAAGGTTGAGACCTCATACCAACATCAGACTGGCACTATCCTTAGCATTTTGGGGCTGTTAGTTCTTATGTCAATGTTGTGCAGTTTAAATATAGTATCTTTTCTTACTACATGCTGCACTCATTGTGATATAAATTGGGGGATCACTTTTCTTTATTAATTTAATGTAAAATGATCACCCACTTTACGACTAGTTAGTCTCAAAAACATTCAAGGGTTCCAGTAATTTTTTAAGCATTCAAATCATCTCTCAGGTAATTCAATTGATCCTTAAGTTCATTTAAGTCATTCTAAGTCATTTACTTTTATTTATTTAAGTCATTTTAGACCATGTCCAGTCATTTTACTTCATCATTAAGAATTTCATGTCAATCCTACATTCACGCATTCATTCATTACACCACAAGAGCACGCGACTAATGGCTATCGACCTTGTTAAATATTTTTTCGCACTTTGATCAAGAGTTAGGTTATTGCGATCACCTTGAGCGGTGAATGCCGACACAGCTTTCCAGGCAGTTTCACTTCATCTATATTGCTCTTTCTCTAACAAGAGTGCCCCTTTTTAGGGAAGCTGCCCCCCCCATATTAAAAACCGACCTTGTGTCTAACTCGGCCCACGTGGGGATATAAGTAAATTTTTAGATCGTTTGCTTTTAGACCATCACCTTTCCGACCCTTGAGTCACATCCTCCCACAGTGGAATAAGGACAGATATTCAGCCTTGTGAACTGGAACATAACTCGCCGACCTTTTAGTCACAGACCGTAACTTTACCATTTTTTCCCCCAAAAACAACAACGATGCGCTTTTTTTGTTCTTCAAGTTTTCGACTCGTGCTTATAACATTTGCAGAATTTCCTTTGATACGGTGCCAATTATTTACTTATTTTTCAGTTAGAAACTTCCACACCTTGACGCCTAAGGAATTTCCGACGTATACGGGCGTTTATGTTTAATGGGTTTGTTTTTATTTTCGTTGGCTGCTGCGTCTTAGATCGGCTCCGAGGGATTTTGTCTGTCGGTCAGACGTCCGTCTCTCACGCTTCCGGCTGAAACAGCATTTCAATCAGATCAAATGGACGCATTTTATATCAGTCTTAACCACTAATGTTTGTTGGTCTGTCACGTCATAGTTCAACAGAGGATCGTGTCGATCTGTCACGCTTAATTGCTTTTATAAAAATCACCTAGACAAGATGTGCCGGTCCTGGATATGATCTTAAATTATATCAGATGGTGAGGCCCAAATTTGCAGTTTTGGGGAGTGGGGAGCCACCCTTTAATTGCTATTGCTCCCAGGTCCACTCTGACCCGGAGTGGTAGTACCTGTTAGGGTCCCAACTATGGGTTAAATAGAAACTGACTTGAAAAAATACAAATATATTCTATTAAAATTTTTCTTTAAAATCACTGGATTTGGCATTAAATAATCTGAAAAGGGTTGATATGCCATAAAACAAAAACAACCAACCAACCAAGATGTGAAGCCATTTGATATACGCTACTAACAAGAATGATTATCCTCAAAAAAGGAGGTACCGATGGAACTTAGTCTTGAAAAAATAACCTTCTTAGTAACATGCAATATGGTTTCCGTTCTGCTAGATTTAGAGCAGACGTGCTTAGTTATATCTCATAGGATTGGCGAATCCCTCGACGGAGGCTTCCTTTCTAGGGCAATTGCTCTTAATATATCAAATGCCTTTGATAAGGTATGGCATAAAGGCCTACTTCACAAGATCTCCAGTCATGGTATAGCTGGAAATGTCTTCTCAACTATTAAATCATTTCTCTCTGATAGGTTCTTAAGGGTAGTGGTTGATGGGCAGAAATCAGAGGCTCTCAGTATTAATGCAGGAGTCCCTCAGGGGTCCATCCTGGGCCCAACTCCCTTCCTGATCTACATCAATGATCTTCCAGACCTCATCCTTAGATCATTCAGAGATTTATGCTGACGACACTACCATCTATGGAAGTACTTCGAAGACCGTAAACGACCAAGTTCTCTCTGATTCTCTCTCCTCTGATCTTGAGCACGTGGTACAATGGGGAAAGAAGTGGCTGGTTACTTTTAATGCATCTAAAACCAAGCTTCTATCTTTACATCATCAACGCTCTGCTGCCCAACTGCCATCAATCGAAATAAATGGCTCTCGTCTTGGGGAGGATTCATGTTTTGACAAGCTTCTTGGCTTGATCTTTACTCCCGATCTGAAATGGAACACGTATATCAAATCAATTGCCAAGGTCGCTGGAAACATGGTGGCATCCCTCTAACGCTCAAGTAGATATCTCACTCCTGATGCAATTCTCTACCTATATAAAAGTCAGGTTCGGCCAACGATGGAGTACTGTTGCCACATCTGGGGAGGAGCTGCTAGAAGCAACTTATCCTGCCTGGACAGAGTTCAAAATAGACTTTGTAGCTTAGTGGGGGTGCCCTTTTCTCTTTCTTGCAACCTCTTTCTCACAGAAGAAACGTTGCAGGTCTGTCCCTGCTTTATCGTTATTTTCATGGCAAGTGTTCATCTGAACTTCGATCTCTGGTCCCTCCTCGCCAGACTTTCACGAAAAACACTCGTCTTCCCAGAACCACTATCAACAATTACCCACACTCTCTATCCGTGCCTACATCTAAACGTAGATCCCATGAACAGGGCTTCTTTATTAGAACTGCTCGCCCGTGGAACTCTATTCCGTTTGCCTGCTTTCCAGCTGATTACAATCTGATTGTCTTCAAGTCCAACGTGAACAAATTCTTATTGAACCGTCCCCCTAAGTAATCCAATTCACAAAATTCCCACTAATGTTTTCTACGCTAAAATCACAATGACTAATGTATAACTATTAACCCTTATCCTCGAGTGGAATCTGGGCCTTGATAAGCAGTGACCCCCCCCTGTAACAAAATACCAAGGCTATTCTTTGAAAGAAAACAGTCAGCAGGAAAAGAGTTCCGCACGCTTACAGTACTTGTAAATAAGCTACTATAATAATAGGAAGCTGTATCGCTACGAGATAATAAAACAGCGAATTGATGGAGACCACTAGACCAACGAGTCAAATGAGCTAATACAAATGAAGCAGGGAATAGAGCAAATTATTCTGAATAATGCATGCTATAATACTACTTCTAGAAAAAACTGAGAATAGCAACATCACGTCCGTTGTTGTTATTTTCATTGTTTGAAGCGTTCTAGCCATAACGCTTACTCTTAAGAGGCTTTCCCCGTCACGTTTTTAATCCCTAACAGGCAAAAATCCGTATCTTATATCAATATTTTACAATCAATGTTCGTTGTTCCGTCACGTTTAAATTTAATAGAAAAGTCTGCCCGTCTGTAGTTTGATTTACCTCAAGCTGTGAACTTCACCAGACATGAGAGATTATTGTCCAGGAATCTAGTAAGACCAGGAGACCAAAAGGAAGATATATCCTAAACACATTTAAATGGTTGATTGGGGAGAGGAACATTGTTCCCAACTGCGTTAATAACTCAGTGTTTAAAGGATAAAGGAGAAATTTAATTAAGTATTTCAATATCTATGCATCTCATATAGAAATCAAGTGTTAGCTCAAGGAATTAAAACCCTTTGATCTCTGAGAACTAATTGGAGTAAAATAAAACACCGAAACAATTGCTCTTTATATAATAAACTAGCGGGGGTTGGGTCGTAAAATACGTTTAAATACGATATTTTAATTTGTCAAGATTTCGTATATATTATTATAGAGTCGTGATTTCAAAAGTAAAAAAAAAAAATTAGGTGCCATCAGCTAAAATCGAAACTGAAAGTTAAACTGTAGCATTCAAAGCTGGTAACGTTACCAACGTGAAACGTATATGAAGAGATTAAAAATTAAAAATTGATGATGAATGTAAAAACTGTATAACGATTTTTTTTTTCAATTTTGACGCCTTAAAACAATTTAAAACAATTTCTAAAGACCTATAAAAGAACGGCCGGTAAAAAATCCAATCATTTAATGCTCAACATTGGAATACCATTTTTATTGCTCTGTCACTACAATTTTCAGTTTTACACTTAAGTATAAACTAGAAGTTTATTTAGTCTATCATGCTTAAGTTTGAATAAGCACCTTTTAATAGTCGCTCATACTTAGGTTTCAAATACTTTCTTACGTTGATCCGCCACACTTATATTCAAAATAACTGAGAATTGAACCTTCAACCTCCGAAAGAGTGTAATTTAAAACTAGATTTTCCTAAGTACTTTATCCACTACACCATGAGTCCCGAGTTCAACAGAAATGCAGTAGAGCCCCGACATACGAGATTAATTCGTTCCCGGGTCAAGCTCGTATCTCGAATTAGAATGGCACCATTAAGGAGCCGTAGTCAACCACGACACACTCGACCACCTAGCCGTTGCATCTGGAAACTCGTAACTTGGATTTTCGCTCGTAGGTAGGGGGGATTTTTGCTCTGAAGCCATCTTTTATCTCGAATTTCTCGTAACTTGGGTAGCTCGTATGTTGGGGCTCCACTGTATTCTCGCGTTCGACAATATAAACATATATATATATATATATATATATATATATATATATATATATATATATATATATATACGTTTTATTTTTTATGACCTCATTCACTCTTTCACTCTTTCATCCCAAAATAGCGAACATTTCTGTAAAAGTCTGAGGACGCTACAGACTGCCAAAAAACGGCCGAGTAGCTGAAACAATAATGTAACTTAACAGAAAGATACGGTAATAAAAAATAAAACGCATATTTTCTCTACAACAGTATTGCGCACTTTCTTCAGTTTTTATTAACTACCATCTCCACTATATATATATATATATATATATATATATATATATATATATATATATATATATATATATATATATATATATATATACAGAGAGACAGTGAGAGACAGAGAGACAGAGACAGATAGATAGATAGATAGATAGATAGATAGATATGGAGAAAGGAAGGGAAAAGAGAATAGATAGGTAGATAGATAGATAGACAGGGGAAAGGTAGAGAAGAAGGGTATGGCTGGATAGATAGCTAGATAGAGAAGGAGAAAGAAAAGGAAGAGATAGATAGATAGATAGATAGATAGATAGACAGACAGAAAGATAAACAGGGGAGATGTAATATATATATATATATATATATATATATATATATATATAGAGAGAGAGAGAGAGAGAGAGAGAGAGAGAGAGAGATAGAAAGAAAAGAAGTGAAGAATGAAGATAGATAGATAGGTAGACAGACAGATTGAATACGTAAAATTCAAACTGAAATATTGACATCGTAAAACTTACTGCCTTAATAATGTGTATTGCCTTTTTGTCAACCAGTAACATGTTTCTATTTGTGTGCGAACAAACATTAGAACTTTTTTGTTGTTTGCTGTTAATAGTAGATAGACTGCAAATATTTACATCTATTCCTCTCGGATTACACGTTGTTGCTATAGTACGAAGCTCCGTGTCTTTCGACATTAATCATTGTCAGTTATTCTCCATCTATTTTATTTGAAACGGAATGTATATCCAAATTATCACGTACAACAGGTCTTAAAGTCGATCAGACAAAACAGCAAATATTTATTTCTCTGACATTTTTTTTTTTAAGATGATGATTGATAATTTCATTCTTTAGATGGTCCGGACTGCTACGGTCAGTTTCCTTTAAAACTCTTCTTTACCTCCAAAACAAGGCAAAGTGCCATTTGAACGTAAGCGGCTGCTACTTGGTACCAAATCTCTGGGGACACTATGTCGAGAGTTTCGCAGCGAGATGTCTATTCACATTACACTTGAACTTCTTGTTTCTTTTTACTTGGGAGTCACCGCTTATCAAGGCCCGAAGGCCACTCGAGGATAACAGCGTTAATAATATAAGTTTCTGATTTCTGTCCATCAACGACTACTCTTTTAAATCTATACGAGAAAAAGGATTTAATAAGAAAGCACATTTTCAGCTATTTTATGGCTGGCGATCTTGTGAAGTAGACATTTATGCCATATTCTATCAAAAGCCTTTGATATGTCAAGAGCTATTGCTCTAGAAACGAATCCTTTGTGATATAACAGTTAGTACATCAGCTGCAGATCTCGCAAAACGGAAACCATATTATATGTCACTGGGTAGGTTATATTTGCCGAGGTGGTTGACTACTTCTGTGTTTACTACAAATTCTAGTATCTTACTCACGATGCACAGGAAACTTATTTTTCTGTAGTTAGGTGGAAAATGACCGATCTCCGAAATTATCAAACATGGGGCAGACTAATAAAGTTTTCTAGGGCGTTGGGCAGCATTTCTCCTTAAGGCGCTGTTAAAACAGTTTTGTAAGTATGGGAGCTAGTTCCGGCTCAAGCTTTTTGAGCACTGTGACGGAAATGACGTCGGGGCCAAATGCTTTACTGGAATCAAGATTTTTGATAACCTTGGCACTCATTAATAAGAAAAAAATAAAATAAAAATGGTTAGGTATAACCGTGCTTGAACAGGGGATCATTTAATTTGTAGTCGAATGTTCTACCACTAAGCTATATCTCCAGATTATAATAAATCGATTTTATTTTAAGAAGAAATGATTTACTGAGATTTTATTATTACCCTTGGCCGGAGTAAAGTAAAATATTGCCCTGTTAAATTATTTTTTATCTATAAGAGAAAAAAAAACCTATTTTTATGATCGTACTTTTTCGATTTTTGATACTTATCGGATGAATTTCTGTACAAAACGTATCTAAGAACACTGCCAGACATATAAATTAGCTTTGTGTGAAATTTGCAAAAGATAGGCTCAGCTGTTTCGAAACCTACGAGGAAGGAACTCACGCATACACAGAGTGATTTTTATATAATAGTAGGTAGATAGACAGACAGACAGACAGACAGATAGATAGATAGATAGATAGATAGATAGACAGATAGATAGATAGATAGATAGATAGATAGAAATTCTCGACAAAATTCTGGAACAAAAATGCCAAATTTCTTGAGAAACCATTTATGTGATCAACAATGCGGCAACTGTGCGAGCCAACACAAACATGACCTGCACTTGATTGTTTTTTTTTTTCAAACAATACCTCCTCCCCGTTCAATTGCCTCCCTTGTAAGGGGTCGGCACGTGACTTCAAGCGAGTGAAACTTTTCTTCATTTTTACTCTGTTCTTTCTTTTTCTTTTTCTTTTCTTTTTTTTTTAATATTCTTAGCAAAGTGATACGCAAATCGTGAATTTCGTTTTGTGGGTGCAGTTAGACTTAATACATAATATCGTGTATTGTAGACGTTGTTCGATGCAAAGCGTCCTGGTGTCGCTCAGGAGTACTCATTTTCGTAAAATACATGGATTAAAATTTTTTTTTTAATTACAGTTTCACCCTAAACAAGGCACATTGCCGCTTTAGTGTAAGGGGCTACTATCAGGTACATAAGCTACTGGCGCACGATGTAGGAAGTTGGGTAGTAAGATGTCAGTTCACGTTACACTTGAACTTCTGCATGTCAGTACAGTTGGGAAAGCAGGAAGCCGGAATGGAACTCCAAAGTCTAGCGGTTCTGGGGAAGAAACTACTGGAGTAGAAAGCTCTCCTACATCTAGGGATATCCACTGTGAAGGGGTGAGATTTAGCTGCTTGTCTGATTTGCCGAGGGCATTTACGTCGTGTGGGCACAAGTGCTTACAGTTCGTCAGAGCATTCACCATTAAAATACTTGTAGAACAGGAAGAGGGATGCAACATTTCGTCGATGGGAAAGAGGCCGAAGCTTAGATGACCGTTCAGGACCTATCAGGTTGACGACTCTCTTTTTAACCTTGTCTAGGAGCGAGAGACTAGTAGCAGATGCACCAGCCCAAAATATGACAACAATACTCCATTCATCTGCGAATGGTGGCCTTATAGAAGTACAGGATACTTTCGGGGGTTAGTAGCTTTCTAGCATGGTAGAGAGAGCCTACCTTCTTCGCAGCCGTCCGGCAATGCTCTCATATGTTTAAAAAAAAAAAAACCAAAAAAAAAAACCTGCGTATTTGTTGGGATTAATTTTACCCTGAAAAAAAAATAGGTTCGAATCTCACACGTGAAAATGTGGTAGTTCTGACGACAAGTTCCAGACAAAAATATGGTTATAGGCTTTGAGAGAAGGCACACTGACAAATATATATATATATATATATATATATATATATATATATATATATATATATATGTGTGTATATATATATATATATATATATATATATATATGATATTTAGAGTAATTTTACTGGGTGAGTAAAAATGGCATATAATACAACAAGAAAAAGATAAATGCTCAGAAACAAGGAAGATTGTTAGGTTTACGAAAACGTGCTTTGCGGAAACTTATCTGGATGAAAAGTTCTGATAACGGGTACACGTGCGTCCTTAGATTCTAGTTCCTTTCGCGAGGACGTAAAGATATTCTACTTCCTGGCTGTCCCAATGCAAGTGGATATTGGGGGACGAATAATGACTGTCTTCATGCTACTGTCGAGGGCCACGCGGAGCGGTAGTCACTGTGCAATGTCATGACGACGACGAAGAAGAAGGTAGCTTTTATTGACTGTCGTCGACGGCTTTGTCACCGAAGTTCAGAAAAAAGGCCAGAACACAACGTGTACGAGCGTTTATGGGTTGTCTTACGTGACCCTTGAAGGAGGGGATGGGGCTCCTGTCAGCCAATTCACGGCTTTAAAGGGAGGAGGCAAGAATTAATAAGTGACGAGGAGGGGAGACAAATGAATTTCAATATAATCTATATAGTAATACGATAGCGTGTGTGTTATGTGTGTGAGTCACGCTTACATCCGGGTCGTTTAATTGTATGGATTTCTATTTCTTGTCATAAATAATTTTACCAACAATTCTTTATGAGTTTTGTTTCGGTTTTCGATTATGGCTGAAGAAACTCAAATTACACACACACACACACACACACACACACACACACACACACACACACACACACACACACACACACATATATATATATATATATGTATATATATATATATATATATATATATATTCATGTTTTTATTTCAGTTTCGATTCAAGCTAATGCACCCAAGTCATATGGATATGCTTTTTTTATTTTTGAAATCGCAACTTATCATATATAAAAATCGATAGAACATAAACTCTATAATAATATATAAAAAATCTGTAAGAATTAAAATATCATATTTAAGCGTATTTTGCAACCGGGCTTTGCTGGGTGTTTATAAATACTTTTGCAGTTTTAATAATAATAATAATAAAAAAAGGCTACAATAATATCAGAGCGTCTAAATTTTCGCTCGATCTCCACAGAATGCCAACATCAATATATTACACATGAAAGCGTCCTCTGTGGAATTTCCACAGGTCCCGCTTGTCTATATATTAATAATATAGCATGTGTGCTATTTATTTTGTGAGTCACGCTTATATCCGAGTTGTTTAGTTGCTATAGCCTTCCTTTTCTAAAAAATAATAATTTTACCAAGAACGCTTCATAAGTTTTGGTTTCGATTTCGATTATAGCTGATGGCACTTCAGTAATCTATTTTCTTTTTAGAAATAATTTTGTCAAGCATTCTTGATAAGTTTTGGTTTCGGTTTCGATATGGCTGAATTAACTCAAGTTATATATGTATACATATATTTTTTTCATAAGTTTTGGTTTCGGTTTCGATTATGGCTGAATTAACTCAAGTTATATATGTATACATATATGTTTTTCATAAGTTTTGGTTTCGGTTTCGATTATGGCTGAATTACTCAATTTATATATGTATACATATATTTTTTTCATAAGTTTTGGTTTCGGTTTCGATTATGGCTGAATTAACTCAATTTATATATGTATACATATATTTTTTTCATAAGTTTTGGTTTCGGTTTCAATTCAGGCTGATGCATCCAAGTCATAGGGATATATATATATATGTATATATATATATATATATATACATATATATATATGTATATATATATATATATATATATATATATATATACATATTTGTTTACAAACAAACGTTTGAGCCCTTTACGAGTGGCGGACGAATGTTTGTTTAAATAGACATTCGGACAGATTAATTACGGCCACCGCTTCCGTAGTCAGGGGGTAGAACTGCCGACTGTCATTACGACGGTTCTAGGTTCGATCCTCGGCTTGGGATAGGTGTTAGTCTAGCGGCGCTGATGAGTTGTGAAACAACGAAACAGGACTGTATGTCGATGACTAAAATATATTTTATAAAGCCCCCCTCTTGGGTTGAGCACTATCGTAAATAATCTTACTCGCTACTTAATTTAGCTGAAAAAATGCGAAGCTCGCTGTTTGTTTACAAACAAACGTTTGAGCCCTTTACGAGTGGCGGTCGGATGTTAATTTAAATAGACATTCGGACAGATTGATTACGGCCACCGCTTCCGTAGTCAGGGGGTAGAACTGCCGACTATCATCACGACGGTTCTAGGTTCGATCCTCGGCTTGGGATAGGTGTTAGTC